>NC_090351.1:41610460-41781790 GCF_035084215.1 Heptranchias perlo | reverse complement strand
TGGTGATTTGTGTTTAGTGATCTAGTGGTGAATTGTGTTTAGTGATCTAGTGGTGATTTGCGTTGAGTGATCCAGTGGTGATTTGCGTTTAGTGATCTAGTAGTGATTTGCGTTTAGTGATCCAGTGGTGATTTGTGTTTAGTGATCTAGTGGTGATTTGCGTTTAGTGATCCAGTGGTGAATTGCGTTTAGTGATCTAGTGGTGATTTGTGTTTAGTGATCTAGTGGTGAATTGTGTTAGTGATCTAGTGGTGATTTGCGTTGAGTGATCCAGTGGTGATTTGCGTTAGTGATCCAGTGGTGATTTGCGTTTAGTGATCTAGTAGTGATGATATATGTTTAGTGATCTAGTGGTGATGATATATGTTTAGTGATCTAGTGGTGATGATATATGTTTAGTGATCTAGTGGTGATTTGTGTTTAGTGATCTAGTGGTGATTTGTGTTTAGTGATCTAGTGGTGAATTGTGTTTAGTGATCTAGTGGTGATTTGCGTTGAGTGATCCAGTGGTGATTTGCCTTTAGTGATCTAGTAGTGATTTGCGTTTAGTGATCCAGTGGTGATTTGCGTTTAGTGATCTAGTGGTGATTTGTGTTTAGTGATCTAGTGGTGAATTGTGTTTAGTGATCTAGTGGTGATTTGCGTTGAGTGATCCAGTGGTGATTTGCGTTTAGTGATCTAGTGGTGATTTGCGTTGAGTGATCCAGTGGTGAATTGCGTTTAGTGATCTAGTGGTGATTTGTGTTTAGTGATCTAGTGGTGAATTGTGTTTAGTGATCTAGTGGTGATTTGCGTTGAGTGATCCAGTGGTGATTTGCCTTTAGTGATCTAGTAGTGATTTGCGTTTAGTGATCCAGTGGTGATTTGCGTTTAGTGATCTAGTGGTGATTTGTGTTTAGTGATCTAGTGGTGAATTGTGTTTAGTGATCTAGTGGTGATTTGCGTTGAGTGATCCAGTGGTGATTTGCGTTTAGTGATCTAGTGGTGATTTGCGTTTAGTGATCCAGTGGTGAATTGCGTTTAGTGATCTAGTGGTGATTTGTGTTTAGTGATCTAGTGGTGAATTGTGTTTAGTGATCTAGTGGTGATTTGCGTTGAGTGATCCAGTGGTGATTTGCGTTTAATGATCCAGTGGTGATTTGCGTTAGTGATCTAGTAGTGATGATATATGTTTAGTGATCTAGTGGTGATGATATATGTTTAGTGATCTAGTGGTGATTTGTGTTTAGTGATCTAGTGGTGATTTGTGTTTAGTGATCTAGTGGTGAATTGTGTTTAGTGATCTAGTGGTGATTTGTGTTGAGTGATCCAGTGGTGATTTGCATTTAGTGATCTAGTAGTGATTTGCGTTTAGTGATCCAGTGGTGAATTGCGTTTAGTGATCTAGTGGTGATTTGTGTTTAGTGATCTAGTGGTGAATTGTGTTTAGTGATCTAGTGGTGATTTGCGTTGAGTGATCCAGTGGTGATTTGCGTTTAGTGATCCAGTGGTGATTTGCGTTAGTGATCTCGTGGTGATTTGCGTTTAGTGATCTAGTGGTGATGATGTCAGACACACCAACCCTCTGATGATCTGACAATGGAAGGACCTACATCTGACCTCATGACCCTTTGATTAAGGGATGTGTCCGTTTGCCTGAAAGCTCCTATTCACTTCCCATCCTAGTAAAATGCAAAATTTACAAGTTGTGCTTGTGTTGGTTTGAGTGGCGCAGTGACACACGAGGCAGTGCATGTGGGAATCACCCTCAATTATACAAATCAGCGTCAGCCCCAACACAGCTTCCAACAACAGATAGCCAAGTGTATGGGTGGCTAATCACCATTACAAAGAGGCATATCTGTATCTTGTCCATTACCTGTTGTTCTGGCCCATCATCATTTTCAGTTTGTCCTATAAAACAGCTTCTCCTGCCCTCCTATCCCAGTTCCAATGGAGAGTTTGCGCCCTAAATATTAACCTGTCCATCTCACTTTCAGATGGTGTATATTTCCAATACTGCACCTCCCTCCCCTGTCTTCCCCTCCCCTCTCCTCCCCTCCCCTGTCTTCCCCTCCCCTGTCTTCCCCTCCCCTCTCCTCCCCTCCCCTCTCCTCCCCTCCCCTGTCTTCCCCTCCCCTCTCCTCCCCTCCCCTGTCTTCCCCTCCCCTGTCTTCCCCTCCCCTCTCCTCCCCTCCCCTCTCCCTCCCCTCCCCTGTCTTCCCCTCCCCTCTCCTCCCCTACCCTCTCATCTCATTCCCTCTTCCTCGCCCACCCTCTCCCCTCTTCTGCCCACTCTCCACTCCCCCTCTCCTCTCCCCTCCCTTCACTTCCCCACCTCTCTTCACCCTCCCCTCCCCTCCTCTCCTCTCCTCCCCTCCTCTCCTCTCCTCTCCTCCCCTCCCCTCCCCTCCTCTCCTCCCCTCCCCTCCCCTCCCCTCCTCTCCTCTCCTCCCCTCCCCTCCCCTCCTCTCCTCTCCTCCCCTCCCCTCCTGGCATCGTACACCAGCCTCTCACAGGCGGCAGCGACATCCTGGGTGTGGAGGGTTGGGAGAGGTGAGTTCGGATGGGGGGGTGGGGCGGTTTCATGGCTGCCGGCCTGTACGTGTGAGACCTGCCGATCAGGACCCCTGTGGCATTGGCACATTAAGCACATGAGATGAAAGTGATGGAGGGGACACTGGGCCATTGCGGGTTAATTCTGTGTAAATGGTTTCCTGATTCTGTGTTTACCTTCCCACAGGCACTGATCTGTCTCAAACAGCCAGGATGAGACTCATTTCGAGTGTGGTGTGTGATAGTGGAGAGCTTCAGACTCCAGAGCCTCTAACTCAGCTGGAGAGTGACTGCTGGTTTAAAGGAAGTGCTGAAGAGGCAGGGGGAGGGACAGGGCGGGTTATTTCTGGGTGAGCGCAGTTGGAATAAACTGGGCAAGTTAAAGGTACAGCAGGAGGTTCCTCACTGTGACTCTGCCATTATTGTACATCAGAATTCCCATAAACAGGCACATTTTCCTGTTAATATCAATGGGACCTCTTCTACTGCAATAAAACCACCACAGTTTCCAGACCCTTAAATGCCAGTAACTCCATTCAGTCATAAGAGTTTTGATTTAAGCAGCACCTCCTGCTCGGTGAGATAATCGAGTAAAAATAAACTCCGGCTGTTATATGAGCTACATTTATGACAAACCTCTGAAAACAAATGGGATTATTTTTAGTTTTTTTTGCATTGAGTGTTTGGAGTCTGACAGTAACCCCTTCCTGAATGGGACCCCTTGCACAGGAAACTGCACTCAAAAAGTTACTCTTTCTGTGGTGCCCGAGAGACATTGAACCCATGTGTAAGACTCTCACTGCACCCCCTGGAAATTGGAAACAGGTAAGTGTTCATCGTCACTGGGTCAAAATCCTGGAACTCCCTCCCTAACAGCACTGTGGGAGAACCTTCACCACACGGACTGCAGCGGTTCAAGAAGGCGGCTCACCACCACCTTCTCAAGGGGCAACTAGGGATGGGCAATAAATGCCGGCCTTGCCAGCGATGCCCACATCCCAAAAATGAATAGAAAAAATGTAATTCGTTGCATGCGAAGCATTTTGGGGGTGGGTTTTCAGACATGTGATCTGCTGAAACTCTTTTCTTGCCTTCTGCTCCTCCCATTTTCCCAGACTCCGAGGGCCACCACCAATAGAGACTGAAACCGATAGTGGGAGTCCTGATCCCAGGACTATGCATGTGCTCCATCTGGGCCAACTACAAGGTGGTGCCAGGGATTAGTCTCCAGGGACAATTCTCTCTGAAATTCCTGTTTCCTTCATTGTAGGGAAGGTTCTTCTATTGAATCTTCTCTTTGCATCCCCACTAGAACATGAACAAGACTGGTAACTGGACCATGGACACAAGGCAAGCTTCCAATACCGTGTGGCACTGTATGTGTGAGCACCATCACTCAGTGCCATTGCCTACTCAGGATGATCCTACCATTGCTGTTCCCATTGAGGGACAGGCCAATGATTTCCTGCCCTGCCCTCTGACTCCCTGCTGGGAGGACCCAAATATAGAATCAACCCTTTAATATAAAATATTTACTGTACCTCCTACAGATTATATTAAAAAACAATATTGGGGAATGACAGGATGACACAGACTGTAAGCATTTGAAGAATCCTGGGCAATGGAGAGAGATCTAGATTTCTATCTGCGACTCCTCACATGGGTCCTGAATTTCCTTGGACTTTACACACGTAGAATCATAGAATCATATAGCACAAAAGCAGGCCATTTGGCCCATCTTGCCTGTGCTGGCTCTTTGAAAGAGCTATCCAATTACTGCCACACCCCCTGCTCTTTCCCCAGAGCCCTGCAAATTTCTCCCCTTCAAGTATTTATCCAATTCCCTTTTGAAAGTTATTATTGAATCTGCTTCCACCGCCCTTTCAGGCAACGCATTCCAGATCATCACAACTTGCTGCTTATTGAATTCTCCTCATCGCCCTTCTTGTTCTTTTGCCAGTTATCTTACATCTGTGTCCTCTGGTTACCGACCCTCCTGCGACTAGAAACAGTTTCTATTTATTTACCTATCAAAATCATTAATGATTTTGAACACCTCTATCAAATCTCCCGTTAACCTTCTCTGTTCTAAAGATAACAATCCCAGCTTCTCCAGGCTCTCCACGTAACTGAAGTCCATCATCCCTGGCACCATTCTAGTAAATCTCCTCTGCACCCTCTCTAAGATCTTGACATCCTTCCTAAAGTGTGGTGCCCAGAACATAAATGGGGTTTTGGCTGCTCGCCTGATCAAGTTAGGATGGCGGAATTGGCGACAGCCCAAGGAGTCCGTGACAGTGGGAGGTCCCTTTGAAAACGTCGCTGGCCTCTTTGCCGCGGTTAACGGGTTGGGAAGGTCATGACCTCATCTTGCAGCCATTACTAAGTGTTAACACCAGGAAATAGAAATGAATATTGAGCCCAAGGTTTCCTGTGTAAGACAGTGGAGGAAGAAACTTAGTTCTCAGCCTCTCTGAGAGTGACCATCCCGTAAGTCAGTGAGCGTCAGTCTGGGCAACTCACTCACTGTAACGAAGAGTGAGCCAGAGTTCTGGGCCTCCTCGACAGGCCAGCGTGGGTGACTGTGAATGTTCACACTCTAAACCTCCATAAAACGTCTTGTTTGGTGTCATAAATTCTTCATAAATTGGAGTGCAGTCGGATAAGGCTAGGAGTGGTTTTAGAGACTCAGTGGCTCTTATCTCCACTTTGGAATATACTTGGCATCCGTCCTTCGCACAGCAGAAGGCTAATCCCATTTATAATAAGTACAGGCAGATATCACAACATCCAGCTTGTGTATAGCTCACTATCTAACAAAGACATTAGATTAAACAGTCGCTCTCTTGTACCCATCCTCACTCTTTAACAGAGAAACTACAAAGCATCGTGGAGTCGGGATTCTCTCTGCATTGAGTGTCGATCGGAGATTTGTGCGTGGGGGTCAGTGGGCCTGAGTCAGAGGTGGGGGCGGGGGCAGGGTGTGTGGTGGTGGGAGAGTGGGAGTGGGGGGGGTTGGGATGGGGTTGGCAGGGGTGGGGGGGTAAGTGGGGATGGGGTGGGGTATGGGCGTGTGGGGCTGGGGGAGTGGGGGGCGGCTGTAGAAGCCTGAGTGAATTAGGTCCGAGTCCTACCCTCTAGGAGGAGGGGCCTGAAACCACTTATTTACATATTTAAGGGGCCTAACCCCTGTTTTAGGCGGCTGCCAGGGATTCGGGTGTCCCTGGGGCAGAGGATGTTAGTCCCCTAAATCGGATCTCATTGTGCCCGGTTTATGCCCATAAAACGGGTGCAGAGAGTTCCAATTTCTACCCCTTGGTATTGAAAGTTGCCATGTACAGCTTATACTTGGATAGGACTTAACAGGCTATGAATTGAGTAGCTTATATATATTAGAACAGCTGGTCTGTCTCGAAGAGTGTTTCTAAATCTGATTTTATTTGGGGCTAATGAAAGCCCGGTGTTTAATCTCCTGATCTGATCTCTGGGCCCAGTGCTCACAGGCAGCAAATAACCACTTTCTATTGGGTTTCATTTACGATGCAGCAATCTGTAGTCACCCTGGTTTAGCCTTTTATGGCCATTCCACTTGCTGACAGGATTAACATTCTCTGCTTCTGACATCTACAAGTATGTGTTTATAGAACCACTTTACACTCAGCCTCTCCACCAGTAACCCTGGGAGCGCTGGGGGTGGGGAAGGGGGGAGGCTGGGGGGGGTGGGGAGGTCGGGGGGAGGGGGGTGGGGGAAGGAGGGGTTGGGGGAGGCTGGGAGGGGGAGGGGGGAGGCTGGGAGGGGCAGGGGGAGGGGGGTGGGGGAAGGAGGGGTTGGGGGGAGGCTGGGAGGGGGAGGGGGAGGCTGGGGGGGGCAGGGGGAGGGGGAAGGAGGGGTTGGGGGGAGGCTGGGAGGGGGAGGGGGGAGGCTGGGAGGGGGAGGGGGGAGGCTGGGGGGGCAGGGGGAGGGAAGGAGGGGTTGGGGGTAGCTGGGAGGGGGGAGGCTGCTCTGGGTGCGGATGAATGGTGGACAGTGTCAGCGATTAAAATTTCTAAATGTCTGACACTGGTCACCAATGTCACTGATAAGCCAATAAACACGAAGAGCTAAGATTGTGTCCAGTGGAGAGATCCAACTGCAACTTTGCAGTTTCTACACCGGCCAATAGTGGAGACCGGAACCCATTCTTTCTCCTGCAGTGCACCCTGGGTGAGATAACATCACCAAGGTCCTGTTACAATGACAATCGGTAATGTCACTCTACAAACTCGCGTTAACTTCCTCCGCCCACTCATTGAACAAGAGTGTTAACCTGGTCATTCTAAACCATTCTAAACTGGGCTAAAGGAGTGAGCGAGGACTTCATCGTAACCACGTTACACTTTAGTACCAGAACATCGCTGGCACCAATCTCCCAGCTGGTAACTATTCTCGCACTGCTCCAGCTGATAAATAGAACAGCTCCTTATTATTGGTATATTCTCGCCGATCAACATTTTCTGTAACGTTTTATAAAGGTCACAGAGAGGTCATCCTTTCCAGTGTGAATTGCACAAAGAACCAGTTCCTCCTCGTTTGTCACATGACAGGAAGAGAAGGCTCTTTCACAACTTTATAATGTCAGACCTGGTCCACGATGAAGTCAGCAGACAGGAGGCGACATTATAATCGATGAATAATTACACCTCGTCAGCTGAAATCACAGTGCGATATTGGTAGTGAGCGTCCTAATGGCTTCATGGAAAACGGTCCACCTGCTACTGCGACGAAAACTTTAACCTGAATAAATAGGTTAGCACCTTAATTAAAATAGTGAACAAGGAACTGTCACCATTATCACACAAGACGATTTCAAGCCATGTGTGTTACAAATGAATCTCAATCCCATATGTGATAATACATTGCAGAGTGTTATATAGCAGTAATATATTGTCAAGTTGAGATAACGTCAGAATCCACTAGAATGAATTTTGAGCAGTTTGTCACCAATATGTCTTCCGTACTCAGCAATGTCCAGCCTGTGTTATGGGCAGTTTGCAGTTTGCAGGATGCAGTTTGCAGTTTACAGTCCTGCTGTGCTGTTTCCCATCTCCCGAGATCTTCGGCTTTTGCTGGGCTGCAGGTTCCTCACCTGAGTGGCCATTCTTCATGTGCAAGCCTAGATATTCGACCTTTGTGGGGGAGGGGGGGAATCTTCAGCACAAAGTCCAGTCCTGACGTCACCCTGTACGTTCCAGCAGTGTTAATCTGACTGAAATCAGCAGTGAGAACGCCGACTGTCCCTAGCCCAGGAGTACTGAGGCCCACAGGACTATGCGAGTGGCTCATTTGATTGAGCACTCTTGTGTCACCCAGATTCGATCCCTCAGTTTGTGAAGTACTGGTTGGTCTGGTCCTTCCCTCAAACTGCCGCTCTGTCCTGAAGTTTCTGATGGTGAAATTAGGCCCTCAGCACTTACATAAACACATACTCTCACACATCAGCAACTGGGACTGTAACTAACATCCTAACTACCATCGAGGCTTACCTGATCTACTCTGGTGCAGACTGGGAATCAAACCAGGGTCCTCACACAACCCACTGGGCAGTGAATCAACCAACTGAGCCACTGGACCGGACTGTGGGGAGCAGATTTACTCAATCCTATTATTACAAGTTCTGTATTTGTGGTTGAGAGGGTTAAGGTGCATGGGGAGGGTGATAGACGCTACAACTGTCTTTGTGATTTGAGCTAAAGTGCTTTTGTGTCAGAAGATTTGAATCGCAGAGATATTAGGATTCATTTCACTGCTGATTACAGGGGATTAACAAACCAACCTATATATTATGATTTATTCAAACTTAATTATAGGTGTAAATAAATATTGCTGCATATGCAAAGCAAGCATTATTATATACGCAGAGACCAGAAATGACCACTGATTTCTTCCACAATTTCACCTCCATTTAATTCTGGATTTGGCAGTTCCCTCCCAACACTTGCAGTGCTCCTTGTGTTCACAGGAGGCAGTGGGAAGAGTCTGATTCATGACTCTCTCCATCCCCGACACTTTGTTCAAAGAGTCAGTCACCAAAACCAATTACTGAATGGCTTTCACTGGATACTTGTCCTGTGATGTGATTGGAGGCCTGTTGATCTAGCCCATTGCTAGGTTCCATATAGGTCCCAGTGTTGTTGTTTTCAAATAGATGCCATTGAAGGGGGCTTGTTCATGGCATCAATGGGTTACAACTTAACTCAGACCTGCAGATTTCTGGTCACAGGATGTGAATTCGGTTGCCAACTCTGGTTGGATGTATTCCTGGAGGTTTCATCACATGACCTCCTCCCTCCAACTGTCCCGCCCCACGCTCCCCCAATTGGTTGTCCAACATGTCCAACCTTGCAGTGCCCCACCTTCCCACGGCCAATCGGAATGCGAGCAGACTCTTTATTACTCGATTGGATGATTCTTGACTGTCAATCAAACAGCCTTTTCTTTCCCAACTCCCACATTTTTTATAACTAATAAACAAAACTGTTGAAAGAAAATGATTTTTTTTAATGGCCCTGTGATTTTTCTCCTGGGTTGTCCTGGAAATTAATCTTCAATTCCTGGAGACTCCAGGACAATCCTGGAGTGTTGGCAAACCCAAGATGTGAAACATGCCAACTTAGTACAGGCCTCACCCAGACCTTCTATTGGTCCACCTTAGTCTGGAGTTACGAGAAATTCTTTCTGTGTTTTGAAAGGTTGCAAAGAATATTCAGCAGTTCAAGAGTTAAGGAGTTCAGTTCTGATTCCTCAATCTGGAATATTCTTTAACGAAAACAGCAATAAAGAATAATAGACTTTTTTTTACATCACAATAAACCTCATCTGCAGATTTGGTAAAAACATCTTTCACTGCCAGTCTGTATCTGCTTTAAAAAAACAGAGGCAACGGTCTGGTGAGCTGGCATGCCTGATGATGTCACTGGAGCTCTGCAGACACATTCCAAGGGCATTCTGGGGACTTTCGATTCCAGGGTGAGCAAACCAGCCATGGTATTCGAATCAGTTCAAAATCAAAGTTGGACCAAACCCAACAAAGACCGAGCCAAAACTGGACCTTTAAAGAAATATAAAATAAAATCTCCAGCCCACCAATCTTTCCTGTAGAGACAATCACAGCCAACAACAACAACTACTTGCATTTATATAGCACCTTGATCATAGCTTAGGTCTTGGAGTGGGACTTGAACCCACAAGTTTCTGACTCAGATACAAGAGTCCTGTCAACTGGGCCAAGCCGACACTGGTTAAAGGTGCCACGTGGTGTGGCACTAAACCATCCAGGCAAAATTCCGGCAGGTTTGACCACAGGTCTGCCCTGTTTTAGCGGATCTCAGCTAGAGTAGCAATTTGAGGCCCACAAACAGCCTTCATAACCCAACAAGGGAGGAGAGAAAATGAGCCCCAATTAACACTCCTGATCATTGCTGGTGGGCAGCATGCAGGTGTACACATCAGGTGAGAACCAGGTCACATTCAAGGCCCACAGCAAGACCTGAGCTAACACTCCTGTACAGTACTGAGGGAGCGCTGCACTGTCGGAGGGTCAGTACTGAGGGAGCGCTGCACTGTCAGAGGGTCAGTACTGAGGGAGCGCTGCACTGTTGGAGAGGCAGTACTGAGGGAGCGCTGCACTGTCAGAGGGTCAGTACTGAGGGAGCGCTGCACTGTCGGAGGGGCAGTACTGAGGGAGTGCTGCACTGTTGGAGAGGCAGTACTGAGGGAGTGCTGCACTGTCGGAGGGTCAGTACTGAGGGAGTGCTGCACTGTCGGAGGGGCAGTACTGAGGGAGTGCTGCACTGTTGGAGAGGCAGTACTGAGGGAGTGCTGCACTGTCAGAGGGTCAGTACTGAGGGAGCGCTGCACTGTCAGAGGGGCAGTACTGAGGGAGTGCTGCACTGTTGGAGGGTCAGTACTGAGGGAGTGCTGCACTGTTGGAGGGTCAGTACTGAGGGAGTGCTGCACTGTCGGAGGGTCAGTACTGAGGGAGTGCTGCACTGTCGGAGGGTCAGTACTGAGGGAGTGCTGCACTGTCGGAGATGCCGCCTCTGGATGAAACCGAGGCCTCGGCGATCAGATCCGGTGGATATTAAACATCCCACGGACGGCACTATTTGATGAACAAGGAGTTCTCCCAGTGCCTCGTCCAGAATTCCTCCCTCAACTAACGTCAGCAACAACAGACCAGCTGGCCATTTATCTGATTTGTGGGATCTTGCTGTGTGCAAATTGACTGCCTCCATAACAACAGTGACTACACTTCAAAAGTAATTAATGAAATATGAAGCGTTGGGGGGATGTGGATTGATGTGATAAGGAGCTGTATAAATGTAATATTTACTTCCTTTGCCTGCGAGACAATTGGCGGAGATTATTTCAGGGTTGGCTTGTGATCCATTTATTGCTCAAGGCCAGGGTGAAGAGGCAGATTCCCTTTCTCAGACTCGTACTTAAGGGCAGACAAAACAAAGTCAAATAATAAATTAAGCTGCCACTGTACATTTGTTATGATAGATCATAGTCTGTGCAGCACAGGGGGAGGCCATTCGACCCATCGTGCCTGTGCTGGCTCTTTGAAAGAGCTCTCCAATTCGTCCCATTCCCCCCCTGCTCTTTCGCCATAGCCCTGTAAATTTTTTACCTTCAAGTATTTATCCAATTCCCTTTTGAAAGTTATTATTGAATCTGCTTCCACCGCCCTTTCAGGCAGCGCATTCCAGATCATCACAACTCTCTGCGTAAAAAAATGTTTCCTCATCTCGCCTCTGGGTCTTTTGCCGATCACCTTAAATCTGTGTCCTCTGGTTACCGACCCTTCTGCCACTGGAAACAGTTTCTCTTTATTTACTCTATTAAAACCGTTCATGATTTTGAATACCTCGATCAAATCTCCCCTTAACCTTCTCTGTTCCAAGGAAAACAACCCCAGCTTCTCCAGTCTCTCCACATCACTGAAGTCCCTCATCCTTGGTATCATTCCAGTAAATCTCTTCTGCACCCTCTCTAAAGCCTTCACATCCTTCCTAAAGTGTGGTGCCCAGAATTGAACATTGTTTTATAAAGGTTTAGCATAATTTCCTTTTGTACTCTATGCCTTTATTAATAAAGCCCAGGATCCCATATGCTTTTTTAACAGCCTTCTCAAATTGTCCTGCCACCTTCAATGATTTGTGTACATTCACCCCCAGGTCTCTCTGTTCCTGCACCCCCTTTAAAATTGTACCATTTCGTTTATTTTGCCTCTCCTCATTCTTCCTACCAAAATGCATCACTTCACATTTCTTTGTATTAAATTTCATCGGCCATGTGTCTGCCCATTTCACCAGTCTGTCTCTGTCCTCCTGAAGTCTGTTACTATCCTCCACATTGTTTACTACATTTCTGAGTTTAGTGTCATCTGCAAACTTTGAAATTATACCCTCTAAACCCTAGTCCAGGTGATTAATATATATCAAAATGAGCAGTGGTCCTAATACTGACCCCTGGGGAACATCACTGTAAACTTCCCTCCAGTCTGAAAAACTGTTTCTTCCATTCCCTCCAGTTTGAAAGTCCATATTCACAACATCAACCGCACTATTCTCATCAACCCTCTCCGTTACTTCATCAAAGAACTCAATCAAGTTAATCAAACACAATTTTCCTTTAACAAATCTGTGCTGACTTTCATTTTTTAGCTCAGACTTTCCAAGTGCCAATTTATTTTGTTCCGGATTATTGTCTCTAAAAATTTCCTCACCACCGACATTAGGCTGACTGGCCTATAACTTTCGGGATTATCCCTCTTCCCTTTTTTGAACAGGGGTGTAACATTTGCAATCCCCCAGTCCTCGGCACCATCCCTTGGATTATCATCCCCGAGAAAGAAAGAGACAGAAACAGAGAGAGAGCGAGAGATGGAGAGTGAGAGTTGGAGAGAGAGAGATGGAGATCGAGAGATGGAGAGCGAGAGATGGAGAGAGAGAGATGGATAGTGATAGAGATCGAGAGATGGAGAGCAAGAGATGGAGAGCAAGAGATGGAGAGCGATAGAACGAGAGATACAGAGCGAGAGATAAGCCCTGATTTTAACCTAACCCACCTGGCAGAACCAGTCTGATTTCATGCTTCATTGAACCCAATCAAAATCGGGGGGTATAGAGTGGGAGAGAGAGAAGGAAAGAGACATAGTTAGAGAGAGAACAAGACAGAGAGACACAGCGTCACAGATTGAGATAGAGAGGCAGAAAGAGAGAGGTGGGATAGAAAGACACAAGGACAGAGAAGTAGAGAGAGAGAAGGAAAAAGACAGAGTTAGAGATAGAGAAAGAGACAGAGAGTGACAGAGAGAGAGAGGCAGCATGGGACAGATAGAGATAGAGAGGCAGAAAGAGAGAATAAGAGTCAGAGAGAAAGAAAGACAAAGAGAGAGAGAAGTGGAGAGGGAGACAGGGACAGAGAGAGAGAGTGAGAGAGACAAGCTTCAGAATTTCTATGAAGAAAGCATGTGCAGAATTGAGAATGTGAGAGGGGAGAAATGTGTTTCTGATTAACCACACACAGTGAGCCCAATCTGGAGTAGCTCTGATTGGCCAGGTATTTACTGGTTGGCTTCTCTCTGTGGAATCCAGCAATCGCCAGGCAAACAAACACAATATCAGATTACTTTAACGAACAATAGGTTTTTAAGTGTGCAGAAAAACGGCCTTGACAGCTTATGAGAAATACTTGGGGATTGTTTATAATGCTCACTGTCTGAATTCCAGGACCACCTGTGTTAGTGAAGAGAGACAACACACAACTTTATTACAAATTACCCTGTAACTATCTGGAAAAGGATTACTAAATTCTTCTGCCTTTGGCTGAACTTTGGCTCTATTTTTTTCCCTCTGCACCAATTTAAATTTCAATGGATTTCTTGGAGAAAAAACCTATTACCATAATAATGCATGTCAAGCACTAGAAAATCCTTGTAATGTAACATGTGTGTCTAATGTATTCATCCCCTTTTCTCCCTCCCTCTTTGCTTTCTTGCCTTGAGTGGTGTTGGCATTTCTGTCATATTCAATGGATGTTTATCCCCCTCATGTATAACCAGTGTAACCATCTGCAGTATGAATATCTCTCCTTTACTTGGCTGATGCTTGTAGCAACTATGGTGTTACGATGTGAGTTTCAGTCCCAAGCACAATTTTATTCTGCAGCGTTAAGTCAATCCAACACACTTCCCATATCTGAGGAGGGCAGTCTAATCAGGACAAGATATTAGAAAGCTTTTGTCATCTGATAGCTGAGCCTAGCCTTCCCTCCACACAATAACAGGGGCTGCTCTTCAAAAACTGGTCATTGATTGTGAAATACTTTGGGACGTCTGAGGACATAAAAAAGCACCAGATAAATCCAAATCTTTTCTTTCTTCTTTGTAGTTTCCAATGACTCGTCCTCACCATTAGGAACAGGAAGAGGCCATTCAGCCCCTCCAGCAGGTTCCGCCATTCAATTAGACCATGCTTGATTTGTACCTCAACTCCATTTAGCTGCCTTTGCTCCATTTCCCCTGATACCCTCACCCAACAAAAATCTATCGATCTCAGTCATGAAAGCTCCAATTGAGCTCCAAAAGAATTGATAGTGTAGATAGAGAGAAACTATTTCCTCTGGTGGGGGGAGTCCAGAACAAGGGGGCATAATTTTAAAATTAGAGCCAGGCCGTTCAGGGGTGATGTCAGGAAGCACTTCTTCACACAAAGGGGAGTGGGAATCTGGAACTCTCTCCCCCAAAAAGCTGTTGAGGCTGGGGGTCAATTGAAAATTTCAAAACTGAGATTGATAGATTTTTGTTGGGTAAAGGGATTAAGGGTTATGGGACCAAGGCGGGTAGACGGAGTTAAGAAACAGATCAGCCACAATCTAATTGAATGGCAGAACAGGCTCAAGGGGCTGAATGGCCTCCCCCTGCTCCTATGTTCCTATGTTCAATTGCCCCCCAGCATCCACAGCCTTTTAAGGGAGAGAGTTCCAGATTTCCACTACCCTTTGTGTGAAGAAGTGCTTCCTGACATCACCCCTGAACGGCCTGGCTCTAATGTTAAGATTCTGCCTCCTTGTTCTGGACTCCCCCCACCAGAGGAAAGTTTCTCTCGATCTACCCTATCAAATTCTTCTAACATTTTGAAGACTTTGCTTAGATCTTTGAGGACTCTTCTCCGGCGAGCTGCCTGGTGACGCCCGGTAGATGTGCTAATATCACAGGCTCAATGATAATGAAGCCCGATTCAGATGAGATTCAGGTGTAGGGATCATTCCCCATCACCCCCTGCATGCCCATTTTTGTATAGGCCTATTCTACTCAATCTCTCCTCATTGGACAATCCTGTCATCCCAGGAATCAATCCAGTGAACCTTCATTGCACCCTCTCCAAGGCCAGTATATCCTTCCTTAGGCAAGGAGGCCAAAACTGTACACAGTACTCCAGGTGAGGTCTCACCAAAGCCCTGTACGATTGTGGTAAGACTTTCTTACTCTTGTACTCCAACCCCCTTGCAATAAAGGCCAACATACCATTTGGAACATAGGAACATAGGAACAGGAGCAGGCCATTCAGCCCCTCGTGCCTGCTCCGCCATTTGATAAGATCATAGCTGATCTGTGATCTAGCTCCATACACCTGCCTTTGGCCCATATCCCTTAATACCTTTGGTTGCCAAAAAGCTATCTATCTCAGATTTAAATTTAGCAATTGAGCTAGTATCAATTGCCGTTTGCGGAAGAGAGTTCCAAACTTCTACAACCCTTTGTGTGTAGAAATGTTTTCTAATCTCGCTCCTGAAAGGTCTGGCTCTAATTTTTAGACTGTGCCCCCTACTCCTAGAATCCCCAACCAGCGGAAATAGTTTCTCTCTATCCACCCTATCTGTTCCCCTTAATATCTTATAAACTTCGATCAGATCACCTCTTAACCTTCGAAACTCTAGAGAATACAACCCCAATTTGTGTAATCTCTCCTCGTAACTTAACCCTTGATGTCCGGGTATCATTCTAGTAAACCTACACTGCACTCCCTCCAAGGCCAATATGTCCTTCTGAAGGTGCGGTGCCCAGAACTGCTCACAGTACTCCAGGTGAGGTCTAACCAGGGTTTTGTATAGCTGCAGCATAACTTCTGCCCCCTTGTACTCTAGTCCTCTAGATATAAAGGCCAGCATTCCATTAGCCTTCTTGATTATTTTCTGCAGCTGTTCATGACACTTCAATGATCTATGTACCTGAACCCCTAAGTCCCTTTGGACATCCACTGTTTTTAACTTTTTACCATTTAGAAAGTACCCTGTTCTATCCTTTTTTGATCCAAAGTGGATGACCTCACATTTGTCTACATTGAATTCCATTTGCCACAGTTTTGCCCATTCACCTAATCTATCAATATCGCTTTGTAATTTTATGTTTTCATCTACACTGCTTACAATGCCACCAATCTTTGTGTCATCGGCAAACTTAGATGTGAGACTTTCTACGCCTTCATCTAAGTCGTTAATAAATATTGTGAATAATTGAGGCCCCAAGACAGATCCCTGCGGGACTCCACTAGTCACATCCTGCCAATGTGAGAACCTACCCATTATCCCTACTCTCTGTCGCCTTTCGCTCAGCCAATTTCCTAACCAAGTCCGTACTTTTCCCTCTATTCCATGGGCTTTTATCTTAGCTAACAGTCTCTTATGTGGGATCTTATCAAAGGCCTTCTGGAAGTCCATATAAATAACATCCATTGACATTCACCTGTCCACTACTTTAGTCACCTCTTCAAAAAATTCATTCAGGTTTGTCAGGCACGACCTACCTTCCACAAATCCATGCTGGCTCTCTCTGATTAACTGAAAATTCTCGAGGTGTTCAGTCACCCTATCCTTAATTATAGACTCCAGCATTTTCCCCACAACAGATGTTAGGTTAACTGGTCTATAATTCCCTGGTTTCCCTCTCTCTCCTTTCTTAAAAAGCCTTCCTAATTGCTTGCTGTACCTGCATGTTAACTTTCTGGGTGTTTCCTGTGCAAGGACACCCAAATCTCTCTGAACACCAACATTTAATAGTTTCTCACCATTTAAAATATATTCTGTTTTTCTATTCTTCCTACCAAAATGAATAACCTCACATTTCCCCATATTATACTTCATCTGCCACCTTCTTGCCCACTCACTTAACCTGTCCAAATCCCTTTGCAGACTCTTTGTGTCCTCCTCACAGCTTACTCTCCCACCTAGCTTTGTATCATCAGCAAACTTGGATACATTACACTCGGTCCCTTCATCTAAGTCATTAATATATAGATTGTAAATAGCTGAGGCCCAAGCACTGATCCCTGCGGTACCCCACTAGTTACAGCCTGTCAACCTGAGAATGACCCGTTTATCCCTACTCTCTGTATTCTGTCCGTTAACCAATCAACGACCACCACAAAACCAATCAAATTGCTCATTTTTTTAAAGCTACCAATCAGGGACTAACAATTATTACAAAATCAACCAATCACCTGAAAAACTTTCTCCAAGAGTTTTGAATAATCATTTTGCTTCCTCAATAAACTCACACCAAACAGATAAAACAATATAACATAAAAATAGATAGAAAACTCAGTAAAACACAGTAAAATTACCTACTGAGTCACCATATATTGAAAACAACTCTAAGATGTTTCCCCCTCATTGGCCTTGAGTTTTGTGGCTTTCCCCATTTTCAGGCTTTGCCTGAATGAAGCAGCTCAATCAGTGTCACACTAGGCATGTCACACTAGGCATGTCACACTGGGCATGTCACACTAGGCATGTCACACTGGGCATGTCACACTGGGCATGTCACACCGGGCATGTCACACCAGGCATGTCACACTGGGCATGTCACACTGGGCATGTCACACCGGGCATGTCACACCAGGCATGTCACACTAGGCATGTCACACTGGGCATGTCACACTAGGCATGTCACACCGGGCATGTCACACCGGGCATGTCACACCGGGCATGTCACACTGGGCATGTCACACGTGTAGGCTACAACTCCCAGAATGCACCTTAACCTGTCACTGAATCCAACGCTGGGCAGATAGGATGGGTTTACATCAGGAAATTGTGGCTCTGTGATTGGCTAAATTTACTGTCAATCACCACAATTAAAACCGGCGTCTTTAAAAACCCATCCTGATTTTCTGATTGGCCAATGCTGTTCTCCGCACACTGACTTCAGTTGATTTTAATTTTAAACTTCCGATTCCGACTTTGTAACACATGGAACAAATACTTTACCCCGCAAATGTGATTGTATACCCACTCCCCAATACCCACCGCTGTACCCCACTCCCTGACACCCACTGGTGTACCCCACTCCCCAATACCCACTGCTGTACCCCACTCCCCCATACCCACTGCTATACCCCACTCCCCCATACCCACTGCTGTACCCCACTCCCCCATACCCACTGCTGTACATCACTTCCCCATACCCACTGCTGTACCCCACTCCCCAATACCCACTGCTGTACCCCACTCCCCCATACCCACTGCTGTACCCCACTCCCCCATACCCACTGCTGTACATCACTTCCCCATACCCACTGCTGTACCCCACTCCCCGACACCCACTGCTGTACCCCGCTCCCTGAGACCCACTGGTGTACCCCACTCCCCAATACCCACTGCTGTACCCCACTCCCTGAGACCCACTGGTGTACCCCACTCCCCAATACCCACTGCTGTACCCCACTGGCTTCCTTTGAGTACTGCAGTATTGAGGGAGTGCTGCACTGTCGGAGGGTCAGTACTGAGGGAGCGCTGCACTGTCGGAGGGTCAGTACTGAGGGAGTGCTGCACTGTCGGAGGGTCAGTACTGAGGGAGCGCTGCGCTGTCGAAGGGTCAGTACTGAGGGAGCGCTGCACTGTCGGAGGGTCAGTACTGAGGGAGCGCTGCACTGTCGGAGGGTCAGTACTGAGGGAGTGCTGCACTGCCGGAGGGTCAGTACTGAGGGAGTGCAGCACTGTCGGAGGGTCAGTACTGAGGGAGCGCTGCACTGTCGGAGGTTCAGTACTGAGGGAGCGCTGCACTGTCGGAGGGTCAGTACTGAGGGAGTGCAGCACTGTCGGAGGGTCAGTACTGAGGGAGTGCAGCACTGTCGGAGGGCCAGTACTGAGGGAGTGCTGCACTGTCGGAGGGTCAGTACTGAGGGAGTGCAGCACTGTCGGAGGGTCAGTACTGAGGGAGCGCTGCACTGTCGGAGGGTCAGTACTGAGGGAGTGCAGCACTGTCGGAGGGTCAGTACTGAGGGAGCGCTGCGCTGTCGGAGGGTCAGTACTGAGGGAGTGCTGCACTGTCGAAGGGTCAGTACTGAGGGAGCGCTGCACTGTCGGAGGGTCAGTACTGAGGGAGCGCTGCACTGTCGGAGGGTCAGTACTGAGGGAGTGCAGCACTGTCGGAGGGTCAGTACTGAGGGAGTGCAGCACTGTCGGAGGGCCAGTACTGAGGGAGTGCTGCACTGTCGGAGGGTCAGTACTGAGGGAGTGCAGCACTGTCGGAGGGTCAGTACTGAGGGAGCGCTGCACTGTCGGAGGGTCAGTACTGAGGGAGTGCAGCACTGTCGGAGGGTCAGTACTGAGGGAGTGCTGCACTGTCGGAGGGTCAGTACTGAGGGAGTGCAGCACTGTCGGAGGGTCAGTACTGAGGGAGTGCTGCACTGTCGGAGGGTCAGTACTGAGGGAGCGCTGCACTGTCGGAGGGTCAGTACTGAGGGAGCGCTGCACTGTCGGAGGGTCAGTACTGAGGGAGTGCAGCACTGTCGGAGGGTCAGTACTGAGGGAGCGCTGCACTGTCGGAGGGTCAGTACTGAGGGAGTGCAGCACTGTCGGAGGGTCAGTACTGAGGGAGTGCTGCACTGTCGGAGGGTCAGTACTGAGGGAGCGCTGCACTGTCGGAGGGTCAGTACTGAGGGAGTGCAGCACTGTCGGAGGGTCAGTACTGAGGGAGTGCAGCACTGTCGGAGGGCCAGTACTGAGGGAGTGCTGCACTGTTGGAGGTGTCGTCTTTCAGATAAGACTTTAAACTGAGGCCCTGTCTGCCTCTCAGGTGGATGTAAAAGATCCCACGGCAAACTATTTCAACGAAGAGCAGGGGAGTTCTCCCCGGTGTCCTGGGCCAATATTTATCCCTCAACCAACATCACGAAAACAGATTATCTGGTCATTTATTTTATTGCTGTTTGTGGGATCTTGCTGTGCGCAAATTAGTTGCTGTTTCCTAAATTACAGCAGTGACAACACTTCCTTGATATATTTCATTGGCTGTGAAGCACTTTGGGATGTTCTGAGGTTGTGAAAGGTGATAACTAAATGCAAAGCTCTTTCTTTTTTTTACGTTATTTCCATTGATCCCTTTTCTTTGCCTCTCCCAAATTTGAGCCAAATCGTTCCCCACCCTGCTTTGTCTTCACCCTCTCCCTGGGTCAGTTCTTTCATTGCCTTTCTCTCAGGCTCCAGACATGTTCTCATATCTTCACTGTACCCAAAACAAACTGGCGAAAATTCCATTTAACTTTTAAAAGTCCCTGGAGAGCAGGTAGTCAATTTCTGTCTAAACACCAAGTAAAGAAATGAAAGCCTCTGATATCAGAGAGTGGGGCTGTAGCCATCGCAGATTGTATTACATGAGTGCTTCAGTATGTGAAGAAATGATTTTGCAGTGTTTATATTGACTCTCGATGATCCCAGGAGTCAGTGTCGGTCTCAGTATCACAGGTGCAGTGTTTCACTGTGGTATGAAATCTGATTCCCCAATCCAGCAAGAGAGTACTCTTAAAAATATATATGTGCAAATAAAAAAGGAATTGTGTACTGTATCCAAATATTGCCACAGCTTTGCTGTGTTTATTTTCTGAGGATCAAAGAGAATCTTGAGGGTGCAGTCCTTCACCCCCCCGCCCTCTTGTACCCTCTCCAGGTTTCACTCTTTCTCTCCACATCTAATCAACTGCTGCTGGGCTTCACACTTCTGACACCAATGTTGTGTCATGTGTTCATACCTCAATCCCCAGTGAAACACGTCGATCAGGCTGACTAACCTGGTCAGCATTTCCAGATGTGTCTGGGAGCATGTAAATATTTAGAGAGATCTCTGGGACAATGTCTGTGTTTACACAGATCTCTGGGAGTGTCTCAGTATTTACACAGATCTCTGGGAGTGTGTCAATATTTAAATAGATCCATGGAAGTGTGCCAGTATCTACAGAGATCTCTGTGACTGTGTCCATGTTTACAGAGATCTCTGGGAGTGTGTCAATATTTACAAAGTTTTCTGGGCGAGTGCCAGTATCTACAGCGATCCCTGTGAGTGTGATAATATTTCCAGATATGTATAGAAGAGTGTAAATTTTGACAGAGATCGCTGGGAATGTGTCAATATTTACAGAGATCCCTCAGACTGTGTCCGTGTTTACAGAGATCCCTCAGACTGTGTCTGTGTTTACAGAGATCCCTCAGACTGTGTCTGTGTTTACAGAGATCCCTCAGACTGTGTCCGTGTTTACAGAGATCCCTCAGACTGTGTCTGTGTTTACAGAGATCCCTCAGACTGTGTCTGTGTTTACAGAGATCCCTCAGACTGTATCCGTGTTTACAGAGATCCCTCAGATTGTGTCTGTGTTTACAGAGATCCCTCAGACTGTGTCTGTGTTTACAGAGATCCCTCAGACCTTGTCCATGTTTACAGAGATCCCTCAGACTGTCTGTGTTTACAGAGACCCCTCAGACTGTGTCTGTGTTTACAGAGATCCCTCAGACTGTGTCTGTGTTTACAGAGATCCCTCAGACTGTGTCTGTGTTTACAGAGATCCCTCAGACTGTGTCCGTGTTTACAGAGATCCCTCAGACTGTGTCTGTGTTTACAGAGATCCCTCAGACTGTGTCTGTGTTTACAGAGATCCCTCAGACTGTATCCGTGTTTACAGAGATCCCTCAGACTGTGTCTGTGTTTACAGAGATCCCTCAGACTGTGTCCATGTTTACAGAGATCCCTCAGACCTTGTCCATGTTTACAGAGATCCCTCAGACTGTCTGTGTTTACAGAGACCCCTCAGACTGTGTCCATGTTTACAGAGATCCCTCAGACCTTGTCCGTGTTTACAGAGATCCCTCAGACTGTGTCCGTGTTTACAGAGATCCCTCAGACTGTGTCCGTGTTCACAGAGATCCCTCAGACATTGTCCGTGTTTACAGAGATCCCTCAGACCTTGTCCGTATTTACAGAGATCCCTGGGAGGATGTTGATATATACAAACGCCTCTGGGAGTGGGTTAGTAGAGAGATCACTGGGTGTGCGTCAATATTTGAGATCTCTGCGAGTGTATCGAAATTTACGGAGATGGCTGTGAGTGTGTCAATATTTAGAGAGATCTCTCGGACTGTGCTAATATTTACAGAAATCTCTGGGAGTCTGTCAGTATTTAAAGAGCTCTCTGGGAATGTGTTAATATTCACAGAGATCCCTGGGAGTGTGTCCATATTTAGAGAGATCTCTGGGAGTGTGCAATATATAGAGAGATCTCTGGGAGTGTGTCAATATTTAGAGAGATCTCTGGGAGTGTGTCAATATTTAGAGAGATCCCTGGGAGTGTGTCAATATTTAGAGAGATCTCTGGGAAAGTGTCAAAATTCACAGAGATCTCTGGGAGTGTGTCAATATTTAGAGAGATCTCTGGGAGTGTGTTAATATTCACAGAGATCTCTGGGAGTGTGTTAATATATAGAGAGATCCCTGGGAGTGTGTCAAAATTTACAGAGATCTCTGGGAGTGTGTCCATATTTAGAGAGATCTCTGGGAGTGTGTCAATATTTAGAGAGATCTCTGGGAGTGTGTCAATATTTAGAGAGATACCTGGGAGTGTGTCAATATTTAGAGAGATCCCTGGGAGTGTGTCAATATTTAGAGAGATCTCTGGGAGTGTGTCAATATTTAGAGAGATCTCTGGGAGTGTGTCAATATTTAGAGCGATCCCTGGGAGTGTGTCCATATTTAGAGAGATCTCTGGGAGTGTGTCAATATTTAGTGAGATCTCTGGGAGTGTGTCAATATTTAGAGAGATCCCTGGGAGTGTGTCAATATTTTGAGAGATCTCTGGGAGCGTGTTAATATTTACAGAGATCTCTGGGAGTGTGTTAATATATAGAGAGATCCCTGGGAGTGTGTCAAAATTTACAGAGATCTCTGGGAGTGTGTCCATATTTAGAGAGATCTCTGCGAGTGTGTCAATATTCAGAGAGATCTCTGGGAGTGTGTTAATATTTAGAGAGATCCCTGGGAGTGTGTCAATATTTAGAGAGATCTCTGGGAGCGTGTTAATATTCACAGAGATCTCTGGGGGTGTGTTAATATATAGAGAGATCCCTGGGAGTGTGTCAATATTTAGAGAGATCTCTGGGAGTGTGTCCATATTAAGAGAGATCTCTGGGAGTGTGTCAATATTTAGAGCGATCCCTGGGAGTGTGTCAATATTTACAGAGATCCCTCAGACTGTGTCCGTGTTTACAGAGATCCCTCAGACTGTGTCTGTGTTTACAGAGATCCCTCAGACTGTGTCTGTGTTTACAGAGATCCCTCAGACTGTGTCTGTGTTTACAGAGATCCCTCAGACTGTGTCTGTGTTTACAGAGATCCCTCAGACTGTATCCGTGTTTACAGAAATCCCTCAGACTGTGTCTGTGTTTACAGAGATCCCTCAGACTGTGTCCATGTTTACAGAGATCCCTCAGACCTTGTCCATGTTTACAGAGATCCCTCAGACTGTCTGTGTTTACAGAGACCCCTCAGACTGTGTCCATGTTTACAGAGATCCCTCAGACCTTGTCCGTGTTTACAGAGATCCCTCAGACTGTGTCCGTGTTTACAGAGATCCCTCAGACTGTGTCCGTGTTCACAGAGATCCCTCAGACATTGTCCGTGTTTACAGAGATCCCTCAGACCTTGTCCGTATTTACAGAGATCCCTGGGAGGATGTTGATATATACAAACGCCTCTGGGAGTGGGTTAGTAGAGAGATCACTGGGAGTGCGTCAATATTTGAGATCTCTGCGAGTGTATCGAAATTTACGGAGATGGCTGTGAGTGTGTCAATATTTAGAGAGATCTCTCGGACTGTGCTAATATTTACAGAAATCTCTGGGAGTCTGTCAGTATTTAAAGAGCTCTCTGGGAATGTGTTAATATTCACAGAGATCCCTGGGAGTGTGTCCATATTTAGAGAGATCTCTGGTAGTGTGCAATATATAGAGAGATCTCTGGGAGTGTGTCAATATTTAGAGAGATCCCTGGGAGTGTGTCCATATTTAGTGAGATATCTGGGAGTGTGTCAATATTTAGAGAGATCTCTGGGAAAGTGTCAAAATTCACAGAGATCTCTGGGAGTGTGTCAATATTTAGAGAGATCTCTGGGAGTGTGTTAATATTCACAGAGATCTCTGGGAGTGTGTTAATATTCACAGAGATCTCTGGGAGTGTGTTAATATATAGAGAGATCCCTGGGAGTGTGTCAAAATTTACAGAGATCTCTGGGAGTGTGTCCATATTTAGAGAGATCTCTGGGAGTGTGTCAATATTTAGAGAGATCTCTGGGAGTGTGTCAATATTTAGAGAGATCTCTGGGAGTGTGTCCATATTAAGAGAGATCTCTGGGAGTGTGTCAATATTTAGAGAGATCTCTGGGAGTGTGTCAATATTTAGAGAGATCTCTGGGAGTGTGTCCATATTAAGAGAGATCTCTGGGAGTGTGTCAATATTTAGAGCGATCCCTGGGAGTGTGTCCATATTTAGAGAGATCTCTGGGAGTGTGTCAATATTTAGTGAGATCCCTGGGAGTGTGTCAAAATTTACAGAGATCTCTGGGAGTGTGTCCATATTTAGAGAGATCTCTGCGAGTGTGTCAATATTCAGAGAGATCTCTGGGAGTGTGTTAATATTTAGAGAGATCCCTGGGAGTGTGTCAATATTTAGAGAGATCTCTGGGAGCGTGTTAATATTCACAGAGATCTCTGGGAGTGTGTTAATATATAGAGAGATCCCTGGGAGTGTGTCAATATTTAGAGAGATCTCTGGGAGTGTGTCCATATTAAGAGAGATCTCTGGGAGTTTGTCAATATTTAGAGAGATCTCTGGGAGTGTGTCCATATTTAGAGAGATCTCTGGGAGTGTGTCAATATTTAGTGAGATCTCTGGGAGTGTGTCAATATTTAGAGAGATCCCTGGGAGTGTGTCCATATTTAGAGAGATCTCTGGGAGCATGTTAATATTCACAGAGATCTCTGGGAGTGTGTTAATATATAGAGAGATCCCTGGGAGTGTGTCAAAATTTACAGAGATCTCTGGGAGTGTGTCAATATTTAGAGAGATCCCTGGGAGTGTGTCCATATTAAGAGAGATCTCTGGGAGTGTGTCAATATTCAGAGAGATCCCTGGGAGTGTGTCAATATTTAGAGAGATCTCTGGGAGTGTGTCCATATTTAGAGAGATCTCTGGGAGTGTGTCAATATTCAGAGAGATCCCTGGGAGTGTGTCAATATTCAGAGAGATCCCTGGGAGTGTGTCAATATTTAAAGAGATCTCTGGGAGCGTGTCAATATTTAGTGAGATCTCTGGGAGTGTGTCAATATTTAGAGAGATCTCTGGGAGTGTGTCAATATTTAGAGAGATCTCTGGGAAAGTGTCAATATTCACAGAGATCCATGGGAGTGTGTCAATATTTAGTGAGATCTCTGGGAAAGTGTCAATATTCACAGAGATCCATGGGAGTGTGTCAATATTTAGTGAGATCTCTGGGAGTGTGTCAATATTTAGAGAGATCTCTGGGAGTGTGTCCATATTTAGAGAGATCTCTGGGAGTGTGTCAATATTTAGAGAGATCTCAGGGAGTGTGTCAATATTTAGAGAGATCTCTGGGAGTGTGTCCATATTTAGAGAGATCTCTGGGAGTGTGACCATATTAAGAGAGATCTCAGGGAGTGTGTCAATATTTAGAGAGATCTCTGGGAAAGTGTCAATATTCACAGAGATCCATGGGAGTGTGTCAATATTTAGTGAGATCTCTGGGAGTGTGTCAATATTTAGAGAGATCTCTGGGAGTGTGTCCATATTTAGAGAGATCTCTGGGAGTGTGTCAATATTTAGAGAGATCTCAGGGAGTGTGTCAATATTTAGAGAGATCTCTGGGAGTGTGTCAATATTTAGAGAGATCTCTGGGAAAGTGTCAATAATTAGAGAGATCTCTGCGAGTGTGTCAATTTTTAGAGAGAACCCTGGGAGTGTGTCCATATTTAGAGAGAAACCTGGGAGTGTGTCAATATTTAGAGAGATCTCTGGGAGTGTGTAAATATTTAGAGAGATCTCTGGGGGTGTGTCAATATTTAGAGAGATCTCTGGGAGTGTGTCAATATTTAGAGAGATCTCTGGGAGTGTGTCAATATTTTGAGAGATCTCTGGGAGTTTGTCAATATTTCGAGAGATCCCTGGGAGTGTTTCAATATTTAGAGAGATCTCTGGGAGTGTGTCAATATTTGGAGAGATCTCTTGGAGTTAGTCAATATTTAGAGAGATCCCTGGGAGTGTGTCAATATTTAGAGAGATCCCTGGGAGTGTGTCAATATATGGAGAGATCTCTGGGAGCGTATTAACATTCACAGAGATCTCTGGGAGTGTGTCAATATTCAGAGAGATCCCTGGGAGTGTGTCAATATTCAGTGAGATCCCTGGGAGTCTGTCAATATTTAGAGAGATCCATGGGAGTGCGTCAATATTTAGAGAGATCTCAGGGAGTGTGTCAATATTTAGAGAGATGTCTGGGAGTGTGTCAATATTTAGAGAGATCCCTGGGGGTGTGTCAATATTTAGAGAGATCCCTGGGAGTGTGTCAATATTCAGAGAGATCCCTGGGAGTGTGTCAATATTTAGAGAGATCCATGGGAGTGCGTCAATATTTAGAGAGATCCCTGGGAGTGTGTCAATATTCAGAGAGATCCCTGGGAGTGTGTCAATATTTAGAGAGATCCATGGGAGTGTGTCAATATTTAGAGAGATCTCAGGGAGTGTGTCAATATTTAGAGAGATCCATAGGAGTGCGTCAATATTTAGAGAGAACTCTGGGAGTGTGTCAATATTTAAAGAGATCTCTGGGAGTGTGTCAATATTTAGAGAGATCCCTGGGAGTGTGTCAATATTTAGAGAGATCCCTGGGAGTGTGTCAATATTTAATGAGATCACTGGGAAAGTGTCAATATTCAACGAGATCCCTGGGAGTGTGTCAATATTTAGAGAGATCTCTGGGAGTGTGTCAATATATTTAGAGATCCCTGGGAGTGTGTCAATATTTAGAGAGATCTCTGGGAGCATGTTTTTATTCACATAAATCTCTGGGAATGTGTTAATATTTGGAGAGATCCCTGGGAGTGTGTCAATATTCAGAGAGATCTCTGGGAGTGTGTTAACATTTAGAGAGATCTCTGGGAGCATGTTAATATTTAGAGAGATCCCTGGGAGTGTGTCCATATTTAGAGAGAAACCTGGGAGTGTGTCAATATTTGGAGAGATCTCTGGGAGTGTGTCAATATTTGGAGAGATCTCTGGGGGTGTGTCAATATTTGGAGAGATCTCTGGGAGTGTGTCAATATTTGGAGAGATCTCTGGGAGTGTGTCAATATTTGGAGAGATCTCTGGGGGTGTGTCAATATTTGGAGAGATCTCTGGGGGTGTGTCAATATTTAGAGAGATCTCTGGGAGTGTGTAAATATTTAGAGAGATCTCTGGGGTGGTGTCAATATTGAGAGAGATCTCTGGGAGTGTGTCAATATTTAGAGAGATCTCTGGGAGTGTGTCAATATTTTGAGAGATCTCTGGAAGTTTGTCAATATTTAGAGAGATCTCTGGGAGTGTGTCAATATATAGAGAGATCTCTGGGAGCGTATTAACATTCACAGAGATCTCTGGGAGTGTGTCAATATTTAGAGAGATCTCTGGGAGTGTGTCAATATTTAGAGAGATCCCTGGGAGTGTGTCAATATTTAGAGAGATCTGTGGGAGTGTGTCAATATTTAGAGAGATCCCTGGGAGTGTGTCAATATTTAGAGAGATCTCAGGGAGTGTGTCAATATTTAGAGAGATCTCTGGGAGTGTGTCAATATTTAGAGAGATCTCTGGGAGTGTGTCAATGTTTAGAGAGATCTCAGGGAGTGTGTCAATATTTAGAGAGATCTCTGGGAGTGTGTCAATATTTAGAAAGATCCCTGTGAGTGTGTCAATATTTAGAGAGATCCCTGGGAGTGTGTCAATATTTAGAGAGATCCCTGGGAGTGTGTCAATATTTAGAGAGATCCCTGGGAGTGTGTCAATATTTAAAGAGATCTCTGGGAGTGTGTCCATATTTAGAGAGATCCCTGGGAGTGTGTCAATATTTAGAGAGATCCCTGGGAGTGTGTTAATATATAGAGAGGTCCCTGGGAGTGCATCAATATTTAGAGAGAACTCTGGGAGTGTGTCAATATTTAAAGAGATCTCTGGGAGTGTGTCAATATTTAGAGAGATCCCTGGGAGTGTGTCAATATTTAGAGAGATCCCTGGGAGTGTGTCAATATTTAGAGAGATCCCTGGGAGTGTGTCAATATTTAAAGAGATCTCTGGGAGTGTGTCCATATTTAGAGAAATCCCTGGGAGTGTGTCAATATTTAGAGAGATCCCTGGGAGTGTGTTAATATATAGAGAGGTCCCTGGGAGTGCATCAATATTTAGAGAGAACTCTGGGAGTGTGTCAATATTTAAAGAGATCTCTGGGAGTGTGTCAATATTTAGAGAGATCCCTGGGAGTGTGTCATATTTAATGAGATCACTGGGAAAGTGTCAATATTCAACGAGATCCCTGGGAGTTTGTCAATATTTAGAGAGATCCCTGGGAGTGTGTCAATATTTAGAGAGATCTCTGGGAGTGTGTCAATTTTTAGAGAGATCTCTGGGAGTGTGTCAATATTTCGAGAGATCTCTGGGAGTGTGTTAATATTTGGAGAGATCTCTGGGAAAGTGTCAATATTCACAGAGATCCCTGGGAGTGTGTCAATATTTAGAGAGATCTCTGGGAGTGTGTCAATTTTTAGAGAGATCTCTGGGAGTGTGTCAATATTTGGAGAGATCCCTGGGAGTGTGTCAATATTTAGAGAGATCTCTGGGAGTGTGTCAATATTTGGAGAGATCTCTGGGAGTGTGTCAATATTTAGAGAGATCCCTGTGAGTGTGTCAATATTTGGAGAGATCTCTGGGAGTGTGTCAATATTTTGAGAGATCCCTGTGAGTGTGTCAATATTTGGAGAGATCTCTGGGAGTGTGTCAATATTTTGAGAGATCCCTGGGAGTGTGTCAATATTTGGAGAGATCTCTGGGAGTGTGTCAATATTTTGAGAGATCCCTGGGAGTGTGTCAACATTTAGAGAGATCCCTGGGAGTGTGTTAATATTTAGAGAGATCTCTGGGAGCATGTTAATATTTAGAGAGATCCCTGGGAGTGTGTCCATATTTCGAGAGAAACCTGGGAGTGTGTCAATCTCTGGAGAGATCTCTGGGAATGTGTCAATATTTAGAGAGATCCCTGGGAGTGTGTCAATATCTAGAGAGATCTCTGGGAATGTGTCAATATTTAGAGAGATCTCTGGGAGTGTGTCAATATTTAGAGAGATCTCTGGGAGTGTGTCAATATTTAGAGAGATCTCTGGGAGTGTGTCAATATCTAGAGAGATCTCTGGGAGTGTGTCAATATTTAGAGTGATCTCTGGGAGTGTGTCAATATATAGAGAGATCTCTGGGAGTGTGTCAATATTTAGAGAGATCTCTGGGAGTGTGTCAATATTTTGAGAGATCTCTGGGAGTTTGTCAATATTTAGAGAGATCCCTGGGATTGTTTCAATATTTAGAGAGATCTCTGGGAGTGTGTCAATATTTGGAGAGATCTCTTGGAGTTAGTCAATATTTAGAGAGATCCCTGGGAGTGTGTCAATATTTAGAGAGATCCCTGGGAGTGTGTCAATATTTAGAGAGGTCCCTGAGAGTGTGTCAATATTTAGAGAGGTCCCTGGGAGTGTGTCAATATTTAGAGAGATCTCGGGGAGTGTGTCAATATCTAGAGAGATCTCTGGGAGTGTGTCAATATTTGGAGAGATCTCTGGGGGTGTGTCAATATTTAGAGAGATCTCTGGGAGTGTGTCAATATTTAGAGAGAACCCTGGGAGTGTGTCAATAATTAGAGAGATCCCTGGGAGTGTGTCAATATTTAGAGAGATCTCTGGGAGTGTGTCAATATTTAGAGAGATCTCTCGGAGTGTGTCAATATATAGAGAGATCTCTGGGAGTGTGTCAATATTTAGAGAGAACCCTGGGAGTGTGTCAATAATTAGAGAGATCCCTGGGAGTGTGTCAATATTTAGAGAGATCTCTGGGAAACTGTCAATATTTAGAGAGATCTCAGGGAGTGTGTTAATATTTAGAGAGATCCCTGTGAGTGTGTCAATATTTAGAGAGATCCCTGGGAGTGTGTCAATATTTAGTGAGATCTCTGGGAATGTGTCAATTTTCACAGAGATCCCTGGGAGTGTGTCAATATTTAGAGAGATCTCTGGGAGTGTGTCAATATTTGGAGAGATCCCTGGGTGTGTGTCAATATTTGGAGAGATCCCTGGCAGTGTGTCAATATTTAGAGAGATCTCTGGGAGTGTGTCAATATTTGGAGAGATCCCTGGGAGTGTGTCAATATTTAGAGAGATCTCTGGGAGTGTGTTAATATTCACAGAAATCTCTGGGAGTTTGTTAACATTTAGAGAGATACCTGGGAGTGTTACAATATTCAGAGAGATCTCTGGGAGTGTGTCGGTATTTATGGAGATCCCTGGGAGTGTGTCCATATTTAGAGAGATCCCTGGGAGTGTGTCAATATCTAGAGAGATCTCTGGGAGTGTGTCGGTATTGAAAGAGATCCCTGGGAGTGTGTCCATATTTGGAGAGATCCCTGGGAGTGTGTCAATATCTAGAGAGATCCCTGGGAGTGTGTCAATATCTAGAGAGATCCCTGGGAGTGTGTCAATATTTGGAGAGATCCCTGGGAGTGTGTCAATATCTAGAGAGATCCCTGGGAGTGTTACAATATTCAGAGAGATCTCTGGGAGTGTGTCGGTATTTATGGAGATCCCTGGGAGTGTGTCCATATTTGGAGAGATCCCTGGGAGTGTGTCAATATCTAGAGAGATCCCTGGGAGTGTTACAATGTTCAGAGAGATCTCTGGGAGTGTGTCGGTATTTATGGAGATCCCTGGGAGTGTGTCAATATTTAGAGAGAACCCTGGGAGTGTGTCCATATTTCGAGAGAAACCTGGGAGTGTGTCAATCTCTGGAGAGATCTCTGGGAGTGTGTCAATATTTAGAGAGATCCCTGGGAGTGTGTCAATATTTAGAGAGATCCCTGGGAGTGTGTCAATATCTAGAGAGATCCCTGGGAGTGTGTCAATATCTAGAGAGATCTCTGGGAGTGTGTCAATATTTAGAGAGATCTCTGGGAGCATGTTGATATTTAGACAGATCCCTGGGAGTGTGTCAATATTTAGAGAGAACCCTGGGAGTGTGTCCATATTTCGAGAGAAACCTGGGAGTGTGTCAATCTCTGGAGAGATCTCTGGGAGTGTGTCAATATTTAGAGAGATCTCTGGGAGTGTGTCAATATTTAGAGAGATCTCTGGGAGTGTGTCAATATTTAGAGAGATCCCTGGGAGTGTGTCAATATCTAGAGAGATCTCTGGGAGTGTGTCAATATTTGGAGAGATCCCTGTGAGTGTGTCAATATTTGGAGAGATCTCTGTGAGTGTGTCAATATTTGGAGAGATCTCTGGGAGTGTGTCAATCTCTGGAGAGATCTGTGGGAGTGTGTCAATATTTAGAGAGATCCCTGGGAGTGTGTCAATATCTAGAGAGATCTCTGGGAGTGTGTCAATATTTGGAGAGATCTCTGGGGGTGTGTCAATATTTAGAGAGATCTCTGGGAGTGTGTCAATATTTAGAGAGATCTCTGGGAGTGTGTCAATATTAAGAGAGATCTCTGGGAGTGTGTCAATATTTAGAGAGATCTCTGGGAGTGTGTCAATATTTTGAGAGATCTCTGGGAGTGTGTCAATATCCAGAGAGATCTCTGGGAGTGTGTCAATATTTAGAGAGATCTCTGGGAGTGTGTCAATATTTAGAGAGATCTCTGGGAGTGTGTCAATATCCAGAGAGATCTCTGGGAGCATGTCAATATTTAGAGAGATCTCTGGGAGTGTGTCAATATTTAGAGAGATCTCTGGGAGTATGTCAATATTTGGAGAGATCTCTGGGAGTGTGTCAATATTTAGAGAGATCCCTGGGAGTGTTTCAATATTTAGTGAGATCTCTGGGAGTGTGTCAATATTTAGAGAGATCCCTGGGAGAGTGTCAATATTGGGAGAGATCTCTTGGAGTTAGTCAATATTTAGAGAGATCCCTGGGAGTGTGTCAATATTTAGAGAGATCCCTGGGAGTGTGTCAATATTTAGAGAGATCCCTGGGAGTGTGTCAATATTTAGAGAGATCCCTGGGAGTGTGTCAATATTTAGAGAGGTCCCTGGGAGTGTGTCAATATTTAGAGAGATCCCTGGGAGTGTGTCAATATTTAGAGAGATCCCTGGGAGTGTGTCAATATTTAGAGAGATCCCTGGGAGTGTGTCAATATTTAGAGAGATCTCTGGGAAAGTGTCAATATTCACAGAGATCCCTGGGAGTGTGTTAATATTCACAGAAATCTCTGGGAGTTTGTTAACATTTAGAGAGATACCTGGGAGTGTTACAATATTCAGAGAGATCTCTGGGAGTGTTTCGGTATTTATAGAGATCCCTGGGAGTGTGTCCATATTTAGAGAGATCCCTGGGAGTGTTTCAATATCTAGAGAGATCCCTGGGAGTGTGTCAATATCTAGAGAGATCTCCGGGAGTGTGTCGGTATTGAAAGAGATCCCTGGGATTGTGTCCATATTTAGAGAGATCCCTGGGAGTGTGTCAATATCTAGAGAGATCCCTGGGAGTGTGTCAATCTCTGGAGAGATCTCTGGGAGTGTGTCAATATTTGGAGAGATCCCTGGGAGTGTGTCAATATCTAGAGAGATCTCTGGGAGTGTGTCAATATTTGGAGAGATCTCTGGGGGGGTGTCAATATTTAGAGAGATCTCTGGGAGTGTGTAAATATTTAGAGAGATCTCTGGGGGTGTGTCAATATTTAGAGTGATCTCTGGGAGTGTGTCAATATTTAGATAGATCTCTGGGAGTGTGTCAATATTTGGAGAGATCTCTGGGAGTGTGTCAATATTTAGAGAGATCCCTGGGAGTGTGTCAATATTTAGAGAGATCCCTGGGAGTGTTTCAATATTTAGAGAGATCTCTGGGAGTGTGTCAATATTTAGAGAGATCCCTGGGAGTGTGTCAATATTTAGAGTGGTCCCTGGGAGTGTGTCAATATTTAGAGAGATCTCGGGAAGTGTATCAATATTAAGAGAGATCTCTGGGAGTGTGTCAATATTTAGAGAGATCTCGGGAAGTGTATCAATATTTAGAGAGATCTCTGGGAGTGTGTCAATATTTAGAGAGATCTCTGGGAGTGTGTCAATATTTCGAGAGATCTCGGGGAGTGTATCAATATTTAGAGAGATCCCTGGGAGTGTGTCAATATTTAGAGAGATCTCTGGGAGTGTGTCAATATTTCGAGAGATCTCGGGGAGTGTATCAATATTTAGAGAGATCCCTGGCAGTGTGTCAATATTTAGAGAGATCCCTGGGAGTGTTTCAATATTCACAGAGATCCCTGGGAATGTGTCAATATTCACAGAGATCCCTGGGAGTGTGTCAATTTTTAGAGAGATCTCTGGGAAAGTGTCAATATTCGCAGAGATCCCTGGGACTGCGTCAATATTCACAGAGATCTCTGGGAAAGTATCAATATTTAGAGAGATCTCTGGGAGTGTGTTAGCATTTGGAGAGATCCCTGGGAGTGTGTCAATATTTAGAGAGATCTCTGGGAGTGTGTCAATATTGAGAGAGATCCCTGGGAGTGTGTCAATATTTGGAGAGCCCTCTGGGAGTGTGTCAATATTTAGAGAGATCACTGGGAGTGTGTCAATATTTCGAGAGATCACTGGGAGTGTGTCAATATTTAGAGAGATCCCTGGGAGTGTGTCCATATTTGGAGAGCCCTCTGGGAGTGTGTCAATATTTAGAGAGATCACTGGGAGTTTGTCAATATTCACAGAGATCTCTGGGAGTGTGTTAGTATTTGGAGAGATCTCTGGGAGTGTGTCAATATTTAGAGAGATCTCTGGGAGTGTGTCGGTATTTATAGAGATCCCTGGGAGTGTGTCCATATTTAGAGAGAACCCTGGGAGTGTGTCAATATCTAGAGAGATCCCTGGGAGTGTGTCAATATCCAGAGAGATCTCTGGGAGTGTGTCGGTATTAATTGAGATCCCTGGGAGTGTGTCCATATTTAGAGAGATCCCTGGGAGTGTGTCAATATTTAGAGAGATCCCTGGGAGTGTGTCAATATCTAGAGAGATCTCTGGGAGTGTATCAATATTAAGAGAGATCCCTGGGAGTGTGTCAATATTTGGAGAGATCTCTGGGAGTTTGTCAATATTTAGAGAGATCCCTGTGAATGTGTCAATATTTAGAGAGATCCCTGGGAGTGTGTCAATATTTAGAGAGGTCCCTGGGAGTGTGTCAATATTAAGAGAGATCCTTGGGAGTGTGCAATATTTAGAGAGATCCCTGGGAGTGTGTCAATATTTAGAGAGATCTCTGGGAGTGTGTCAATATTTAGAGAGATCCCTGGGAGTGTGTCAATATTTAGAGAGATCCCTGGGAGTGTGTCAATATTTAGAGAGGTCCCTGGGAGTGTGTCAATATTTAGAGAGGTCCCTGGGAGTGTGTCAATATTTAGAGAGATCCTTGGGAGTGTGCAATATTTAGAGAGGTCCCTGGGAGTGTGTCAATATTTAGAGAGATCCCTGGGAGTGTGTCAATATTTAGAGAGAACCCTGGGAGTGTGTCAATATTTAGAGAGATCTCTGGGAGCGTTTCAATATTTAGAGAGATCTCTGGGAGTGTGTCAATATTTAGAGAGATCTCTGGGAGCGTTTCAATATTTAGAGAGATCTCTGGGAGTGTGTCAATATTTAGAGAGATCTCTGGGAGCGTGTTAATATTTAGAGAGATCTCTGACAGTGTGTCAATATTTAGAGAGATCTCTGACAGTGTGTGAATATTTAGAGAGATCTCTGACAGTGTGTCAATATTTATCGAGGTCTCTGACCGTTTGTCAATATTTAGAGAGATCTCTGGGAGTGTGTCAATATTTAGAGAGATCTCAGGGAGTGTGTTAATATTCACAGAGATCTCTGGGAGTGTGTTAATATTTAGATAGATCCCTGGGAGTGTGTTAATATTCACAGAGATCTCTGTGAGTGTGTTAATATTTGGGTAGATCTGTGGGAGTGTGTCAATATTTAGAGAGATCCCTGGGAGTGCGTCAATATTTTGAGAGATTTCTGGGAATGTGTTAATATTCACAGAGATCCCTGGGAGTGTGTCAATATTTCGAGAGATCTCAGAGAGTGTGTCAATATTCAGAGAGATCCCTGGGAGTGTGTCAATATTTAGAGAGATCCCTGGGAGTGTGTCAATATTTAGAGAGATCCCTGGGAGTGTGTCAATATTTAGAGAGATCCCTGGGAGTCTGTCAATATTTAGAGAGATCCCTGGGAGTGTGTCAATATTTAGAGAGATCCCTGGGAGTGTGTCAATACTTAGAGAGATCCCTGGGAGTGTGTCAATATTTAGAGAGATCTCAGGGAGTGTGTCAATATTTAGAGAGATCTCTGGGAGTGTGTCAATATTTAAAGAGATCTCTGGGAGTGTGTCAATATCCAGAGAGATCCCTGGGAGTGTGTCAATATTTAGAGAGATCCCTGGGAGTCTGTCAATATTTAGAGAGATCCCTGGGAGTGTGTCAATATTTAGAGAGATCCCTGGGAGTGTGTCAATATTTAGAGAGGTCCCTGGGAGTGTGTCAATATTTAGAGAGGTCCCTGGGAGTGTGTCAATATTTAGAGAGGTCCCTGGGAGTGTGTCAATATTTAGAGAGAACCCTGGGAGTGTGTCAATATTTAGAGAGATCTCTGGGAAAGTGTCAATATTCACAGAGATCTCTGGGAGTGTGTCAATATTTAGAGAGATCTCTGGGAGCGTTTCAATATTTAGAGAGATCTCTGGGAGTGTGTCAATATTTAGAGAGATCTCTGGGAGCGTGTTAATATTTAGAGAGATCTCTGACAGTGTGTCAATATTTAGAGAGATCTCTGACAGTGTGTCAATATTTATCGAGGTCTCTGACCGTTTGTCAATATTTAGAGAGATCTCTGGGAGTGTGTCAATATTTAGAGAGATCTCAGGGAGTGTGTTAATATTCACAGAGATCTCTGGGAGTGTGTTAATATTTAGATAGATCCCTGGGAGTGTGTTAATATTCACAGAGATCTCTGTGAGTGTGTTAATATTTGGGTAGATCTGTGGGAGTGTGTCAATATTTAGAGAGATCCCTGGGAGTGCGTCAATATTTTGAGAGATTTCTGGGAATGTGTTAATATTCACAGAGATCCCTGGGAGTGTGTCAATATTTCGAGAGATCTCAGAGAGTGTGTCAATATTCAGAGAGATCCCTGGGAGTGTGTCAATATTTAGAGAGATCCCTGGGAGTGTGTCAATATTTAGAGAGATCCCTGGGAGTGTGTCAATATTTAGAGAGATCCCTGGGAGTGTGTCAATATTTAGAGAGATCCCTGTGAGTGTGTCAATATCTAGAGAGATCTCAGGGATTTTATCAATATTTAGAGAGATCTCTGGGAGTGTGTCAATATTTTGAGAGATCCCTGGGAGTGTGTCAATATTTAGAGAGATCCCTGGGAGTGTGTCAATATTTCGGGAGATCTCAGGGAGTGTGTCAATATTTAGAGCAATCCCTGGGAGTGTGTCAATATTTAGAGAGATCTCTGGGAGTGTGTCAATATTTAAAGAGATCTCTGGGAGTGTGTCAATATTCACAGAGATCCCTGGGAGTGTGTTAATATTTAGAGAGATCCCTGGGAGTGTGTCAATATTTAGAGAGATCCCTGGGAGTGTGTCAATATTTAGAGAGATCTCTGGGAGTGTGTCAATATTTAGGGAGATCCCTGGGAGTGTGTCAATATTTAGAGAGATCCCTGGGAGTGTGTCAATATTTACAGAGATCTCTGGCAGTGTGTCAATATTTAGAGAGATCTCTGGGAGTGTGTCAATATTTAGAGAGATCCCTGGGAGTGTGTCAATATTTGGAGAGATCCCTGGGAGTGTGTCAATATTTAGAGAGATCTCTGGGAGTGTGTCAATATTTAGAGAGATCCCAGGGAGAGTGTCCATATTTAGAGAGATCTCTGGGAGCGTGTTAATATTCACAGAGATCTCTGGGGTGTGTCATTATTTCGATAGATCTTTGGGATTGTGTCAATATTCACAGAGATCCCTGGGACTGTGTCAATATTTAGAGAGATCTCTGGGAGCTTGTTAATATTAACAGAAATCTCTGGGATTGTGTTAATATTTAGAGAGATCCCTGGGAGTGTGTCAATATTTATAGTGATCTCTGAGAGTGTGTCAGAGATCTCTATAAATTTGCTTGACGACAGAAGACAGAGGGTGGTTGTAGAGGGTTGTTTTTCAAACTGGATGCCTGTGTCCAGCGGTGTGCCTCAGGGATCGGTGCTGGGTCCGCTGTTATTTGTTATTTATATTAATGATTTGGATGATAATTTAGGAGGCATGGTTAGTAAGTTTGCAGATGACACCAGGATTGGTGGCATTGTGGACAGTGAAGAAGGTTATCTGGGATTGCAACGGGATCTTGATCAATTGGGCCAGTGGGCCGATGAATGGCAGATGGAGTTTAATTTAGATAAATGTGAGGTGATGCATTTTGGTAGATCGAATCGGGCCAGGACCTACTCCGTTAATGGTAGGGCGTTGGAGAGAGTTATAGAACAAAGAGATCTAGGAGTACAGGTTCATAGCTCCTTGAAAGTGGAGTCACAGGTGGATAGGGTGGTGAAGAAGGCATTCGGCATGCTTGGTTTCATTGGTCAGAACACTGAATACAGGAGTTGGGATGTCTTGTTGAAGTTGTACAGGGCATTGGTGAGGCCACACTTGGAGTACTGTGTACAGTTCTGGTCACCCTATTATAGAAAGGATATTATTAAACTAGAAAGAGTGCAGAAAAGATTTACTAGGATGCTACCGGGACTTGATGGTTTGACTTACAGGGAGAGGTTAGACAGACTGGGACTTTTTTCCCTGGAGAGTAGGAGGTTAAGGGGTGATCTTATAGAAGTCTATAAAATAATGAGGGGCATAGATAAGGTCGATAGTCAAAATCTTTTCCCAAAGGTAGGGGAGTCTATAACGAGGGGGCATAGATTTAAGGTGAGAGGGGAGAGATACAAAAGGGTCCAGAGGGGCAATTTTTTCACTCAAAGGGTGGTGAGTGTCTGGAACGAGCTGCCAGAGGCAGTAGTAGAGGCGGGTACAATTTTGTCTTTTAAAAAGCATTTGGACAGTTACATGGGTAAGATGGGTATAGAGGGATATGGGCCAAGTGCAGGCAATTGGGACTAGCTTAGTGGTATAAACTGGGCGACATGGACATGTTGGGCCGAAGGGCCTGCTTCCATGTTGTAACTTCTATGATTCTATGATTCTATAATATTTAGAGAGATCCCTGGGAGTATGTCAATATTTAGAGAGATCTCTGGGATTGTGTCAATATTTAGAGAGATCTCTGAGAGTGTGTCAATATTTAGAGAGATCCCTGGGAGTGTGTCAATATTTAGAGAGATCTCTGGGAGTGTGTCAATATTTGGAGAGATCTCTGGGAGTGTGTTAATATTCACAGAGATCTCTGGGAGTGTGTCAATATTTGGAGAGATCCCTGGGATTGTGTCAATATTTAGAGAGATCTCTGAGAGTGTGTCAATATTTGGAGAGATCTCTGGGAGTGTGTCAATATTTGGAGAGATCTCTGGGAGTGTGTTAATATTCACAGAGATCTCTGGGAGTGTGTCAATATTTAGAGAGATCCCTGGGAGTGTGTCAATATCTGGAGAGATCTCTGAGAGTGTGTCAATATTTCGAGTTATCTCAGGGAGTGTGTTAATATTCACAGAGATCTCTGGGAATGTGTCAATATTTAGAGAGATCCCTGGGAGTTTGTTTATATTTTGAGAGATCTCAGGGAGTGTGTTAATATTCACAGAGATCCCTGGGAGTGTGTTAATATTTAGAGAGATCCCTGGGAGTGTGTCAATATTTAGAGAGATCCCTGGGAGTGTGTCAATATTTCGAGAGATCTCTGGGAGTGTGTCCATATTTAGAGAGATCCCTGATAGTGTGTCAATATCTGGAGAGATCTCAGGGAGTATGTCAATATTTAGAGAGATCCCTGGGAGTGTGTCAATATTTAGAGAGATCCCTGGGAGTGTGTGAATGTCTAGAGAGATCTCTGGGAGTGTGTCAATATTTAGAGAGATCCCTGGGAGTGTGTCAATATCTGGAGAGATCCCTGGGAGTGTGTCAATATTTAGAGAGATCCCTGGGAGTGTGTCAATATCTGGAGAGATCCCTGGGAGTGTGTCAATATTTACCGACGTCCAAGGGAATTTGCTAATATTTACACAAATCCCTGGGAGTCTGTCAATATTTAGAAGAATCTATGGGAGTGTGTCAATATCTCGTGAGATCTCTGCGAGTGTGTCAATATCTAGTGAGATCTCTGGGAGTGTGTCAATATCTAGTGAGATCTCTGGGAGTGTGTCAGTATCTGGAGAGATCCCTGGGAGCTCCCCCTCCCCCAAAAATACATGATGGAAATGTAGCCCAGGGGCCTTGATTCTGGGTCACCGGGAACCTTTAAACGAGACCTGATTTGTTCTCTGTTGAAAAGTGGGTGAAGGGTTAGAGAATTATTAATGGCACTATTTGATTATTTTTCAGGAATTGTAGGAAAAGGAAGTTAATGGGGGTAAAATTCAACTTCGGAGGGGACACAGAATGGAGGTTAGCAGATCAGTGAATGGAGAGGAAAATCGGGTGGGGGGAGTGGGGGGAGGTGAATAACGGCCGGAGATCGACGGTCACCTGTTTTGTGCCCATGCTGAAGTTGAACATTTCCCTTTATTGGTTCTTAAATAGGGGATCAACAGTTGGGGGATCAGGACCTCAGTGATAGACCTGACACTGACTCTGGATGGTGTGTTATTGATGGCCTGAAAGGCCTTTTCTCACTCCAGACTTTTTAATGTGTCAGTTAAAGAGCCAAACAGGTTCGAGGTCAGAAATAGGACTGCAAATCGCAGAACCGGTGAGTGGGTGAGTGGTGACTGACAGTCGATTGCAGTTTCAGTCTGGAGCCAGGTGGAAACCTCCTGCTCGTCCTGGCTCCACAGTCAGGTAAGTAAATTTGTTTTTCACTTATCATTTTGTGGCTGCATCCAGCCATCCCTTTAAGGACTGCTGGTTTCAGGCTGAAGAAAGCTGCCTGAAACGAGCTGGGGTCAGTCGCAATCGAATATGGGAAACCGCCATTAGACCCTGGATTAGTGCAGGAAATGGGCCGACCGCTGGTTTCAGGCATGTGCTCTGGACAACTCCATGGGGCCCTAACCAATTTAGGGCACTCTCCTGGCACGGAACGAGTGCACGCTGCACGCCATATTGGACCCTTCACCGCCTGTTTCTCATCCAGAAAACGGGAGCTTTGTGATCCAATTTCCAGGCCTTTATGTTTGACTTAAAGGAGGGGAAAAGAAAAGTGCTTTGATGGTGAGACTTGTTCTTGAAGTGAATCAACATGAAACTTTGGTCAGATCCGGCTTTGGGAAACCTCAGGTTTTATTTGCTTTTTCAGTCATGAAACAGGATCTGAGAGCTGAGCCAAGCTTTCCCTCTGCCACTGAAATGGAGCAGGGAATAGGGAATTTAACTGTTCCTATTTGGCATCCAATTGGCCCCGATTTGACGGCAGCCAAATCACCAGCACTATTTTCCACTCATACCACTGTACATGGGTGGCCTTGGTGTGAAGCAATGCCAGGCATAAATATCTCTTTTTCTACAGGAAAGCAATTTTAAATTCACAGTGGATTAATAATTCCTGGAGTACTGATCTCCTTGGCACTTTGCATAATATCAGCCTGGTTCCATTGTTTAAGAATCATATTTAATAAAAATCTAGCACTGAAAATGCTCATGAAAGTTAAAAAAAAACTAAAGATATAAATGTATGAATGGCATTGCCTGTGAAAAGGAGAAAAAATAGGAACATTACTGGTGTTAAATGGTGGGCCACTAGCACTGGTTAATTACGACTGTAGGAGGGAGCTCACTGATGTCTTCTCTTGTTATTTGATATCCGTCTGCCTGTTACTGAACCTGTTTATTTTACAGGGGTTAGCACTTCACAGAAGAATGCCATGCAAGCAAATATTAAGGCCTAGAAATTCGATGGCTTCTCACCTGTTTTTCAGAATGAAAAGAAAGAAAGACTTGCATTTATATAGCACGATTTCCCTTTATAAAAACCACATTGACTCTGCCTAATCATATTATGGTTTTCTAAGTGTCCTGTTACCACTTCCTTAATAATAGATTCCAGCATTTTCCTGACGACTGATGTCAGGCTAACTGGCCTGTAGTTCCCTGTTTTCCGTCTCCCTCCTTTTTTGAATATCGGGGTTACATTTGCTACCTTCCAATCCGCTGGGACCATTCTAGAATCTAAGAAATTTTGGTACTTTATCAAATCCCTTTTGAAAGTCCATATACACAACATCAACCGCACTCCCCTCATCGACCCTCTCCGTTACTTCATCAAAGAATTCAATCAAGTTGGTCAAACACGATTTTCCTTTAACAAATCCGTGCTCACTTTCATTTATTAGCCTATGCTTTTCCATGTGCCAATTTACTTTGTCCAGGATTAATGGGGGAAATATTGGATAGGGGCCGTTTTTGGGCGCGGGTAGCGTGATGTGATATTACCCCACGCCCAGTGACCCCTGCACAGGCACGATGCAAGTTTCGACCCACTCGAGAACTCACCTGCGATCAGCGTTCCAGTCCGGGCCTCACACGTGGAATCAATGCAATTTGCACTTTCCACCACCAGGGGGAGCTCGATCTCTTAAAGGGAGGATGTTTCTTAGAAATCTCTTAAAGGTAGCTGGTACCTGGTATTTGCTGAAAATAACAGTCTGCTGTCTGCATGGAGTCTGAACGGAGATCAGACATCGCACACGTAAAACACAGATGCAGGTCCCATCCCTATGTTTACACACTGTTGAGTTTTGTTAATAGGGTGGTGAAGAAGGCATTCAGCATGCTTGGTTTCATTGGTCAGAACATTGAATACAGGAGTTGGGATGTCTTGTTGAAGTTGTACAAGACATTAATTAGGCCACATTTGGAATACTGTGTACAGTTCTGGTCACCCTATTATAGAAAGGATATTATTAAACTAGAAAGAGTGCAGAAAAGATTTACTAGGATGCTACCGGGACTTGATGGTTTGACTTACAGGGAGAGGTTGGATAGGCTGAGACTTTTTTCCCTGGAGAGTAGGAGGTTTAGGGGTGATCTTATAGAAGTCTATAAAATAATGAGGGGCATAGATAAGGTCGATAGTCAAAATCTTTTCCCAAAGGTAGGGGAGTCTATAACGAGGGGGCATAGATTTAAGGTGAGAGGGGAGAGATACAAAAGGGTCCAGAGGGGCAATTTTTTCACTCAAAGGGTGGTGAGTGTCTGGAACGAGCTGCCAGAGGCAGTAGTAGAGGCGGGTACAATTTTGTCTTTTAAAAGCATTTGGACAGTTACATGGGTAAGATGGGTATAGAGGGATATGGGCCAAGTGCAGGCAATTGGGACTAGCTTAGTGGTATAAACTGGGCGACATGGACATGTTGGGCCGAAGGGCCTGTTTCCATGTTGTAAACTTCTATGATTCTATAAAGGTTGCGCACCACTAAATCCCACATCCTCCAATCTGCACACCAGACCTCTCCAATCTGCTGATCTGAGTTGGTACCAGGTCTGTGAGAGCGCGTACACCAAGGTTCTCTGCTAATGCACTAGGTGCAAGAGGTGGACAGAAGGAGGGACATCCTATATCTGCGGGGGGGTGGGGGGGGCCCAAGAGGCCCTCCAGACATATACTCAAAAGGCAGTGGGAGGCAGCGGGAGATGAAGTCAATGCCAGGCGCACAGCATCATGGACATGGACACAGTGCAGGAAGAAGTTCAATGCTTTGACATGAGTGGTCAAGGTGAGTGAGGTCAACTGTCAAGTGGTGTCTCCGACCAACTGCTCCACACACTACACCCCCATCACCCACAGACCAACAAACTCTCTCCATCAGTACTCAACTCTTCCCATCAGATGCTTCCTCTCACCCTTACACATTACCGGAGTTTCAAGCCGCCCACCCACAACTCACAGGCCACACACACTGGCAGCTATTCAACCATGACAGGCACATCACCCAGACACATGTCCCACTTTCTTGCAGGAGAAGGTGGCACATATCAAGAGGCAGCAAGTGGCAGTGGAGGAGAGGTAGGGGTAGGGGTAGGGGGAGGGGATGTGGAGGGGGAGGGGAAGGAGGAGGGGAGGGGAAGGCGGAGGTGGATGGGGAGGGGAAGGAGAAGGGGAGGGGAGGAGGGGGGAGGGGAGGGGAAGGAGGAGGGGAGGGGGAGGGGAGAAGGAGGGGAAGGAAGAGGGGAGGGGAAGGAGGAGGGAGGAGGAGGGGAGGGGAGGGGACGGAGGAGGGGAGGAGAGGAGGAGGGGAGGGGAGGGGAAGGAGGAGGGGAGGGGGAGGGGAGGAGGAGGGGAAGGAGGAGGGGAGGAGGAGGGGAAGGAGGAGGGAAAGGGGGAGGGGAGGAGGAGGGGGAGGACACCAATAACGAAGACACACCATCACTTGATCCGACACTCGCAGTCTCCAGCTCAGAGACCGACACTGCGCGTTATTTAGAGGCTAGGTTAGAGGAGAGATCTGTACGCGGTGAGGCACCGGGCACAAGTGCACAGGAGCAGTGGCGGGGGAACAAATACCAGGGGTGCCAGCACGCTGGAGGGCGAGGTCGCACAAAGGTACTTCTGCCAAGGAGTCAGATGAGGACTTCAATGGGCCAGGCTACAGAAGAAGGCTGCTGGACCTACACCACCAAATGCTTGGTGCACTGGAAAGCCTGCCAGAAAGCCTGCGCACAATGTCAAGGGGCATGGAGGAGTCCAGCTTCAACTTGGCACAGGGCTTTGCACAGAGCTTGGAGCCCATCCTTACCCACATGGAACGGGTGGTCACCTCCATCAGCCCACCTGTGGACCCACCATGATGCAGCGTCTGATGGCCGATGTCACGGCTTCCACTGCAGCAAAAAACGATGTCATCAAAGGTCTGCAAACGTCAGTTGAAGCTCAGGCTGCTGCTATCATGGCTCTGGGGATCACTGTGGAACGGGGCTTCCAGGGCATCACAGCACTCCAGCAATCCGTTCTCCAGCCGATCACCAGGATCACTGAGGCACCGTCCCGGGAGAGTGGCAGTGGTGCCATGGCAGTCGACACCTGCAGTCCTCTCTCAGGATGACAGCATTCCTGCTCCCACCCCTGCCATTCCGCCAGTGCCCTTGTTGCCTATTGGCCAGACTGCTGCAGCCCAGGCCGAGATGGTGCAGTCTGAAACTGGGCCCTCTCGGCCCAGAGCTGCTCGAGGTCGTCCTCCAAGGCCGCCTGCACGCTCCTCCATTGAGGGTCAGCAGCCTCCCACCACCCAAGCTCCAGCCACTGGGGACACACCTGGTAGGAGCACTAGGGAAGGAAAAGGCACACGGACAACAGGCACTGAGGGAACGCACAAGGGGGAATAATCTAATGTTTGATACTTGAGATAATGTGTTACATTATAAATTTGGATTTGAAGTTGCAGTTGGTGGCGGTTTTTATTCATGTGATGAGCTGCGGGAGGAGGCAATGTGTAATCATCTGGAGGGTGATATGATGGTCATGTGGGAGGGGACAGGTGCGGAGTGTAGGACTGTTGTTAACTTGGGAGGTGTCGTTGAGGTTCGTGATATTGCTCACGAATAAGGTGAGCTTGCAGAGCCCTGTCAGACAGGGTCTGTGCACCTTGTTGCCTCCTTGGGTCTTCCTCGACTTCCTCCTCCGTCTCCTTCTCCTCCTCCTCATCCTCTTCCTCTTCTGCCTCTGGCTCAGGGTCTTGCCAGATAGGCGGTGCCAAGGGCTGTTCCCTCACAATGGCGAGGTTGTGCAGTGTACAACAATGAATCTTGAGTCCTGCTCAGCGGAGTACTGCAGGGCTCCTCCAGAACAGTCCAGGCAGCGGAACCGCTGCTTTAGGAGGTCTACGTGCACTCGACGAAGTTCCATGTGGCCACATGGCTCTCGTTGTATGCCTGCTCTGCACGTGTGCGTGCGTTCCTCACCGGAGTCATGAGCCACCTCATGAAGGGATACCCTTTGTCACCCAGGAACCAGCCTTCGACTTGCCGAGCCGGTGCAAAGATAGCTGGGACGTTGGACTGCCACATAATGAGGGCGTGGTGACTGTGCCAGGGTAGTGGGTATGATGCTCTGTGTGTGGTCGCACACCAGCTGCACAGTGAGGGAGTGGAATCCCTTTCTGTTCGTAAAGATGGCCGAGTTGAGATGTGGAGCATGCAGGGCAATATGTGTGCAGTCAATAGCACCCTGCACTATGGGGAAGCCTGCAATGCGAGCAAACCCTCGAGCTCGCTCGTTCTGCTTCTCTCTGTCGAGCGGGAACGTGATGAACCTGTTGTGCAGCTCGTACAGTGACTCCGTGACCTCCCTTATGCAGCAGTGCACTGCAAACTGTGAGATGTTGCACAGATCGCCAGCAGAAGCCTGAAAGGATCCAGAGCCGTAAAAGTTCAGCACCATGGCTACATTGACACCCACAGGCGATGCTGACCTTGCCCCGCTCTGAGGCTGCAGTTGTGGCTGCAGCATTTGACAAATCTCCGTCACAAACTAGTTGGTGAACCGTAGCCTTTGGATGCACTGATCTTTGCTCAAGTTGAGGTAAGAGTATTGTTCCCTGAAGACCCTCATGGGATATGGCCTCCTGCTCAGTGCCCTGTGTCTCCTCCTTCTCCCTCTCCTCACAGCTTGACCTGCTCTGCGTGGCCTCTCTGCGTGCTCCCAGTTGTGTTCTATGCCCAGTGGGAGCCCTAGCAGGCCACCCATGGTTGCCAGGAATCTTGTTCAGCACATTGTTATAAATGATATCAACAGTAATGCAGGACCTGCCTAACCACTCTCTATATACTCTAGCAACTCTATCCAAGTATAGGAAACTTCAACAAACACGTACAATTGTACCAGTAGCCAGAAGCAGTAATCCAACCACTAACCTGCAACACCTGCATGATCCCTTTAAATAGCGTTAGTGGGGGGTCCTCCAGGCCGTCTAAGATGTGTTCAGCTGTTAGTGGTTAAGAAAGTTTGATGGCTGGAGTGTTAAGTGCCAAAATGGTGTCTATCCCTTTAAGTCAACATTGTGCCCTGATCTAACACATATTCTCACTATTTTACATGATGCCAGCGTTCATTATCGGTGCCTGTGCAAACGCCTTTACCAAAATGGTGTCAGGCGCACGTCACACTAGAAGCGTGTGCGAGGATTCCGGATGCCATTTTGGGACCTTAGGAGGCCACGTAGAGCCTGAAAAATGGGCGCTACACGGCCCAATTTCTAGCCCATGGACTCCAATCTCATCTTAGACTGCCTCGCATTTGGCCCCAGTCTGATCCCTCCTATTTCTGAACTATTCTTTACTCTAGTGCTACTTGTCCCTCCCAGTCCTCTGTGCACCTTGTTTCTCCTCTCCCACAGCACTAGTTAACCTCCCCACGAGGACATTGATCCCAGTTCCTTTGAGGTGCAACCCGTTCATTTTGAAGACATCCCTCCTGCTTCAGGAAGGATCTTCCAGTATCCTTCACACCCAAACAGGACACAAGAAAAAGCTTGCTGTCTATTAGGTGATCCTTCTCTCACCTCTACCCTCCAACCTCTGTCCATTGACGGGCTCCACTTGTTTCTCTGAACTTTCCTCCCTTGTTTTTTCTAGGCTCCAAATAACTCTTTTCACAAATTCTTCCTCTTCCTCCATCCTCACTCTGTTGAATTCATGACTTGTAGCACAGTCTCCAGATTCAAATAATTCTTTCTCAGCACCTCAAAACTGTGAAACTCTTCACCTCCTCTTATCTTTTGTTTGTTCTATAATCTGCATGCCTCTAAATCCATAATCACTAACTCTTGACTTAATTTGCCTTCTCCTGATAGCATCTTGCACTGTGCACTTTAGCCCTTGACTTAAGTTTCTTAAAAGAAAAAACAGCAAACATTCCCTTTATGACCTTCTGCCTTCCTTTTAACATTTAGGATAAATTCCCTGATCCAGCACTGGGGAGAGCTGTTTGGAGACGGGGCTACGATACTTTGACCTACTTTCCCATCGAGAACAGGTCCCCTCTGGGAGCCAAGGTCAGTGAATTTATCCTTTTTTCTAATGCACCCAAGGTCCTATCAAGGAGGCAATGTAACAGCAGAGATAGGTTTTTATTGACTGGTTTATTTCAACTCTTCCTGTCTAACCCCAATGACTTCACTCACTGTCTGTTCCTGGTGTCTTATTTCTGGGCAGGTTTATTTATCACTTTCTACTCTTAAGTTTTAATTAATAACAGGTTCTGTCCTATGTTTTGTGTTCTTTGAGCGAGCTCATTGAAACATTCTGTTATCAATTAAAAACATCTAACTTAAAATTATTTATAGGAACAAGCTGTTGGTTTAGTGTTAAAATACTTCACTCAGCAAGGGGGGATTGGGTGATGTCATTATTTGGGACATTGTCCCTTCATTTTTGGGCCTTGACTTCAAAACCAGCCCAACCTGATGGATGAAATTCTCTCTGTTGACTGTAATAGTCCTCTACAAAGTGAGAGTACACCAGTTCTGACTCAGTTCCCAATGGGAGCGGGCTCACAGTAAAGAGCTACCCACAATCTGCAAGATTTTGACATTAATTGGGCAGCCTTATTCAGACCTGGCCTAAGGATGGGTGCTACAGGAAATGGGAATGTGGAACTGTTACAGTTGGTGGGGGGGTGGGGGGCCAGGTTGGGGGGCCAGGGTGGGGGGGGGGCAGGGGGTCTTACCTGGTTTCCGCTGTGGAGCAAAAGTCTTTGTGAAATGCTTTGTGATCCATTACACGTCAGAAATTGTCCCGATGTTGGGGAAAGGTAGAAGGAGCTTGACCTGCCTGAGGCATCACTGAAATCTTGTGGTTACAAGCATAAGCTTAGAGAGTTTGGGTTTTGTCACATTGGAGGTGTCATTTTTTGGATAAGAGACTAAACCAAGGCCCTAGCAGCCTGTGCAGCTGGAGTGAAAGTTCCCATTGTTTGAAGGCGAGCCGGTTGTGTTATATAAATGCAAAAGCTCGTTCTTCTTTTAGGGAGTCAGAAGGAATTTTCCAGGTTTTACCTGAAATTGACCACAGGTTATTTTCTCTATTTTGACCTCCCCTCAGGACTCAGTTGTACTGGTGTTTGGGGAGGGGGGGTGGGGTGTGAGGGTTCACCGTCTAATGGGAAGACCCAGCACTGATGGGCCAGGTGGGCTTTCCTCACCCTTTTCATATGTTCATACGACCATGATACATCCAACCTTAGAGCACTGACTGGGCAATGGAGAGAGAGCTTTAATCTACATCAACACAATGTCATAGGACATCAGTGCAAACTACTTCAAAGTAATGTGTGAAAGGCCTCCTACAAATATCGATACACTCCCAGAGACCCCCTATAAATATCGATACACTCCCAGAGACCCCCTATAAATATCGATACACTCCCAGAGACCCCCTATAAATATCGATACACTCCCAGAGACCCCCTATAAATATCGATACACTCCCAGAGACCCCCTATAAATATCGATACACTCCCAGAGACCCCCTATAAATATCGATACACTCCCAGAGACCCCCTATAAATATCGATACACTCCCAGAGACCCCCTTTTAATATCGATACACTCCCGGAGACCCCCTATAAATATCGATACACTCCCAGGGACCCCCTGTAATTATCGATACACTCCCAGGGACCCCCTGTAAATATCGATACACTCCCAGGGACCCCCTGTAATTATCGATACACTCCCAGGGACCCCCTGTAAATATCGATTCACTCCCGAAGACCCCCTATAAATATCGATACACTCCCAGGGACCCCCTATAAATATCGATACACTCCCAGGGACCCCCTGTAAATATTGATTCACTCCCAGGAGACCCCCTGTAATTATCGATACACTCCCGGAGACCCCCTATAAATATCGATACACTCCCAGGGACCCCCTATAAATATCGATACACTCCCGGAGACCCCTTGTAAATATCGATACACTCCCAGGGACCCCCTGTAAATATTGATTCACTCCCGGAGACCCCCTGTAAATATCGATACACTCCCGGAGACCCCCTGTAAATATCGATACACTCCCAGGGACCCCCTGTAAATATTGATTCACTCCCGGAGACCCCCTGTAAATATCGATACATCCCAGGGACCCCCTGTAAATATCGATACACTCCCAGGGACCCCCTGTAAATATTGATTCACTCCCGGAGACCCCCTGTAAATATCGATACACTCCCGGAGACCCCCTGTAAATATCGATACACTCCCGGAGACCCCCTGTAAATATCGATACACTCCCAGGGACCCCTGTAAATATCGATACACTCCCGGAGACCCCCTGTAAATATCGATACACTCCCAGGGACCCCCTGTAAATATCGATACACTCCCAGGGACCCCCTATAAATATCGATACACTCCCGGGGACCCCCTGTAAATATCGATACACTCCCAGGGACCCCCTATAAATATCGATACACTCCCAGGGACCCCCTGTAAATATTGATACACTCCCGGGGACCCCCTGTAAATATCGATACACTCCCAAGGACCCCCTATAAATATCGATACACTCCCGGGGATCCCCTATAAATATTGATACATTCCTGGAGACCCCCTGTAAATATCGATACACTCCCGGGGACCCCCTATCAATATCGATACATTCCTGGAGACCCCCTGTAAATATTGATACACCTCTGGAGACCCCCTTGTAAATATCGATACATTCCTGGGGACCCCCTGTAAATATCGATACACTCCTGGGAACCCCCTGTAAATATCGATACATTCCCGGGGATCCCCTGTGAATAATAAAACATTCCCAAGAATCACCTGCAAATTCTCAGGAATCCCATATGTATCATTGCTGAAACATATAAAGCAAGAGGAATAATTTGTTAGCAAGTTAACAAATTTAAAACTCGAGATTTGGTGACAGACAGACAGAAAGGGTAACTGAGGGGCTGCCTGAGGCTCTGGGGCCCCAGTTTGCAAACCCACACTTTCCACTGAATTAAATCAGTGTTTTACAGGCCTCCGACTGCTTGATGATGGATTGGGGGAGGGAGGTTAACTTTTCTGGGCTGTGCTCTGTTTAATATGTTTGGGTTGAAATTTCTTTGTGCACTGTTTTAAACCCTAGGGAGAGTAATTTTAACTTTTATCACTGGACAAAAAACAGGCGACAGCGAATCAGCCGCCAATTTTACACCTCATCCCACTTTCTTTTCAATTAAAGATGTTCGATTGGCCTGTCCTAATATTCGATTGGCCTGTCCTAATGTTCGATTGGCCTGTCCTAATATTCGATTGGCCTGTCCTAATGTTCGATTGGCCTGTCCTAATGTTCGATTGGCCTGTCCTAATGTTCGATTGGCCTGTCCTAATGTTCGATTGGTCATTCCTGATATCCCTTAGCTTTAATGAGCACAAAAGCTAAAACTTAAAAAACAAAGTGCTGTAATATATTGAAATATCTAAAATTGCAGGAGACAAGGCTCCAGATATTACATTCTGCAGTTTGAGAGGACGTGTCTGAGAGGCAACTGCTTTATTCATCTCACACAGCAAGAGCTGCAGTTGGTATTTTTAAAGATGTTTATACAATTGGTTCAGCGATAAGTTGAGTGAGATGAAGTGATGTTACCACAAACTCCATTCTATACCAGGGCTACTGATGGGCCTGTTCACAGAGGCCTCGGTTTAACATCTCAACCGAAAGACGACATCTCCGATGGTGCAGCGCTCCCTCAGTACTGCACTGAAGTGTCAGCCTGGATTACATGTTTATGTCTGTGGAGTGGGACTTGAACCCACCACCTTCTGACTCAGGCGAGAGTGACAGCCGCTGAACCACGGCTGACGCATCCGATGCCATTTGTGAAGAGCTCATGGAGTTCATTGTCTCCAAAACTGAGGCTTTCTGCTCAGCCCCCTGACCCCCAGATCACCTCCTATCTCCCCTCCAATCTCACAACACACTGTAGATTGTCCCCTATCTCCACCCCAACACTTAATAGACTCACCTCCTCCATAAACCACATCACCTGTTCTCTTGACTCCCTCATGACTCAGCTCTGGACTGCTCATCTACCCCTCCTCAGCCCAATGCTTATGGACATTGTCAACCATTCCATCTCCTCAGGAACCCTGTCCCCATTTCAAAACTATCTTCATCACCTTGCTCCTTAAAAAACCTAACCTCGACCCCTCTGTCCTCTCCAACAACTGCCCCAACTCCAACATCCCATTCTTCCCTAAGGTTCCGGGACGAGGTGTTGAAACTTAACTCTATGCCCGCTCTTCCCTCTTCCAATCTGGCCTGCAAACCACCCACAGCACGGAAACTGCCCTGATCAAGTCACCAATATGCCATGTAACTGTTATCCCTCCTCAATCTCTCTGCAGCTTTCGATATATCCAACTAACCAATTCTCCTCCAACACCTGCACTCATCCTCTGTGCTACTGCCTGTATGTGGTTCCATTCCAACTTGTTTTACCCCTGCAGTATTTTCCATATGGGCAAGCTAGCCTGTGATGTGCCCCTTGATTGCTCTGCATTCCTGGTCAGTAATATTATCTATAAGCATGGGGTCAGTTTCCACAGTATGCTGACCAACTATACCTTGGGCCCATTGCCTTCTTGTATGTCCTCTCAAGCTCAACCCAATGAGAAGTAACCTCAGTGTTTTGCTCGACCCAGAACTGAGCTTCAAACTCCACCTCCAGGGCCCCGCAAGATTAATTATATCTCTGAAAGACCCCCTGTCTCCTTCCTTACAGCAGCCTCACTGTGGCTCAATCCCTTGTTGATACTTTTGAAATCTTCAGGCTTAACTTTTCTAATGCCTTTTACACAGGATTCCTGAGCCCATGCTCTGTCCAAGAGAAAGTCCTGCTGACCCGAGCACTGTGGGCACACACAGAGCTAAGCAAAGTGAGGAATAATCAAATCCTTGGAACAGCCACAATGAGTGACTCAATGATGATAATACCTGCAATTGGACCATCAAACTCCCATATTACCGACAAAATTGGGCATTGTTCATTTAAATGCAACTTTTATCAAACAATTTGAACTGATTAGCTATGGAACTTAACTTTAATGTTGACTCAAAAAGATCAACTCCCTCATTACCGCGCACTGCCCGTTTATCAGGCGCTAAATGGCCTCCAAAGACTCCAATATGTCGAGCAGGAAGCGCGTGCTTATTACATAGGAACACAGGAACAGGAGGAGGCCATTCAGCCCCTCGTGCCTGCTCCGCCATTTGATAAGATCATGGCTGATCTGTGATCTAACTCCATATACCTGCCTTTGGCCCATATCCCTTAATACCTTTGGTTGCCAAAAAGCTATCTATCTGAGATTTAAATTTAGCAATTGAGCTAGTATCAATTGCCATTTGCGGAAGAGAGTTCCAAACTTCTACCACCCTTTGTGTGCAGAAATGTTTTCTAATCTCACTCCTGAAAGGTCTGGCTCTAATTTTTAGACTGTGCCCCCTACTCCTAGAATCCCCAACCAGCGGAAATAGTTTCTCTCTATCCACCCTGTCCGTTCCCCTTAATATCTTATAAACTTCGATCAGATCACCCCTTAACCTTCTAAACTCTAGAGAATGCAACCCCAATTTGTGTAATCTCTCCTCGTAACTTAACTCTTGAAGTCCGGGTATCATTCCAGTAAACCTACGCTGCATTCCCTCCAAGGCCAATATGTCCTTCCGAAGGTGCAGTGCCCAGAACTGCTCACAGTACTCCAGGTGCGGTCTAACCAGGGTTTTGTATAGCTGCAGCATAACTTCTGCCCCCTTGTACTCTAGTCCTCTGGATATAAAGGCCAGCATTCCATTAGCCTTCTTGATTATTTTCTGCACCTGTTCATGACACTTCAATGATCTATGTACCTGAACCCCTAAGTCCCTTTGGACATCCACTGTTTTTAACTTTTTACCATTTAGAAAGTACCCTGTTCGATCCTTTTTTGATCCAAAGTGGATGACCTCACATTTGTCTACATTGAATTCCATTTGCCACAGTTTTGCCCATTCACCTTTGTAATTTTATGTTTTCATCTACACTGCTTACAATGCCACCAATCTTTGTGTCATCGGCAAACTTAGATATGAGACTTTCTATGCCTTCATCTAAGTCGTTAATAAATATTGTGAATAATTGAGGCCCCAAGACAGATCCCTGCGGGTCTCCACTAGTCACATCCTGCCAATGTGAGTACCTACCCATTATCCCTACTCTCTGTCGCCTTTCGCTCAGCCAACTTCCTAACCAAGTCCGTACTTTTCCCTCGATTCCATGGGCTTCTATCTTAGCTAACAGTCTCTTATGTGGGACCTTATCAAATGCCTTCTGGAAGTCCATATAAATAACATCCATTGACATTCCCCTGCCCACTACTTTAGTCACCTCTTCAAAAAATTCAATCAGGTTTGTCAGGCACGACCTACCTTTCACAAATCCATGCTGGCTTTCTCTGATTAACTGAAAATTCTCGAGGTGTTCAGTCACCCTATCCTAGGCAAATTTCTGAGAAGTGCAAATACAATAGGGCAGTAATAGTAGGGGATTTCAACTACCCGAATATTAACTGGGACACAAACAGCGTGAAGGGTATAGAGGGCGCAAACTTCTTCAATTGCATTCAGAAGAACTTTTCTAGCCAGTACGTAGCAAGCCCAACAAGAGAGGGGGCAGTTCATGATTTAGTTTTAGGAAATGAAGCTGGGCAGGTGGAAGGAGTATCAGTGGGAGAGCATTTTGCAGGTAGTGATCATTATTCAGTTAGATTTAGCATAGTTATGGAAAAGGACAAAGATAGAACAGGAGTTAAAGTTCTCAATTGGGGAAAGACCAACTTTACTAAGCTGAGAAGTGATTTAGCAAAAATGGACTGGAAACAGATGCTTGAAAGTAAATCAATGTCAGAGCAGTGGGAGGCGTTCAAGGGGGAGATTCAAAGGGTTCAGAGTAAACATGTTCCCACAAAGAAAAAAGGGTGAGACTGCCAATTCTGGAGCCCCCTGGATGTCAAGGAGCATACAGGGTAAGATAAGGCAGAAAAGGGAAGCTTGGGCTCGAATTTAGCAGGCCTGCGGGTTCCCAGCGGGTGGTCCTCCGGGAGCGTCGAAAACGCGGACGGCTAATTGTGCGCGTCCCCCACGTGATCGCGGGATAATTGGACCCATTAAGCCCTGCTTCCGGGTTCTGCGCTCCCCAGCTGCGTGCCGGCCGGCTGCGCATGCGCAGTACCGTCGACGCGATGTAGGAGCTCCAGTTAAAGGGGCAGTCTCCCAAAGCCCCTCCTGCTGCAAGCAAGAGGTCTGGGAGAATGGCTCAACAAAGGGGAAAGGCTGCGCCCCGTTTTTCAGATCTGGCACTGCAGCTGATGCTGGAGGGCATGAGGAGGAGGAGGGAAACACTCTTCCCAGAAGATGGGCGCAAGTTCCCTGCCGCCGCAACCAGGAAGGCATGGGCAGAGGTGGCGGCGGAGGTGAGCAGCAGGGGCAACACCCCAAGGACTTGGGAGCAGTGCCGCAAGCGCTTCAATGACCTGACTAGGTCTGGCAAGGTGAGTACACCAACGCACCCTCCCACATCCCGTCCCCACCATCACGCCAAGCAAATCACAACCCCTTCCTGCACAGCCACCACTGCGCTCCATCAGCAATCCTCACAGCCACTCATTCACCATCCTCGCCGTGCACGCAAGTACCCACCATCCCTGACCCCACCCGAACACTACCACACACCCCAATCCCCATGCAATGGGATGGCCACGTGGCCCACGCTTCCCCCCATCTGTTCCGCGCCACGCTCAACCCAACCACACCGATGCTCGATGCGTCTCACGATGCAAGACGCACCCACTCACACATCTGTGTTTTGCCTTCACAGGAGAAGAGAAGCAAGAACAATAGGGAAAGGGCACGCACTGGAGGTGGGCCGCCGCAAGTGGTGGAGCTCACCGACGCCGAGGTGGAGGCGCTCGACCTCGCCCGCACGCGACATTGCCTGTCGGTGGCCGATGGCGAGTGTGTCGCTGCCGAAATGGCCGGTAAGGGAAAGCTGACACTCAACACCCATGATCGCGAGTTACCATCTCATCACCTGCCATCAGGCGCACTGTCAAGTTGGTCCACATGCCTCAAAGTGCCCTCTGTTCTCTTGCAGGTCCGTCTTTGGGTCAAGCGAGCATGGAGGGCGATTCCTCAGAGGACATGGCGGTCTCTGAGGGTGCATCGTCACATCAGAGCCAACCATCCACCAGCGCAGAGACACGCACCTCGGTGGGTCCCCCTCGCCAACTAGTTGGGGTAGCACTTGGTGAGTCACTGCGCACGAGTGAGCATGAGCAGACCCTGGTGGCAGGGGCAGCCGCGGAGGGTCCGCGACGGAGGGAGCACTCATCTCCAGGCTCTGCTCAGCCGGACCCAGATGCTGAACCCAGGGGGCCACCAGTGAAAAGGAGAGTCGTCGAGGGCCACCAGCTAATTGCTGAGGTACTGGCAGAGGTGCCGCGCGCATTGTCCACAATAGCGCAGGCGATGGAGGAGTCCACCTCCTGCATGTGGGCATTGGTGGCGCAGGCACAGGAGGGTACCGGCGACACAGTGTCGCGGGTAGGTGCGGGACTGTCTGCGGTGGAGGACAGGCTGGCCTCCCTCGAGCGTCACGCACAGCTCCACTTCGAGTCCTTGCAGGCCCTGACAACGTCTGTACGGATTCAGGGTGAGCAACATTCCGACGCCATCAACAGGCTGAGGGATACACTAGGGGTGGCCTTGCAAGGCCTCACACATGCCATCCAAACTGCCGTCCAGCAGGGTGGAAGGGGTGATGTGGGCCGAGGCCAAGAGAGGGATGATGGTGACCGGGGACATGGAAGCGGGGACGCCTCTCAAGGCGTCCCCACGTCCCACCCGTCGCCCACCTCTCAACCAGTACCCGCAATGGTGCCTCCTCTCCAGGTGGCCGAGTCTGCCCCTGCCCCGGTGCAGGAGGAGCAGTCTGTGGAGGTGCCCTCACGGGCACCGAAACCCAGGGGCCGTCCGCCAAAAGCATCTACCCGGTCAAGGCAAGAAGACGAGCAACCTGCCACTACCTCTGCTGGAGCCACAGGGGTAGCACCACGTAGGGGTTCCCGGAGAAGAATTGCAAAGGCCTTATAATCACAAAGGGAATACACCAGGGTGTTTATTATTTTGTACTTTGTTTCTTATATAATGTCACATTCGAGATATTAAATACTCTATTCTCACCACTCCTGCCACCTCTCGTCCATTCTTCCGCGGCTTGTGCAATAGTTGCGTTCCGTGGAGGCCATCATGACGGCGAACACCTGCTGCCACCCATTGGGCACACTGCTGTGGGTGCAGGATTACTGGCAGCACTCTTCAGTGGAGGGGGCTGGTATGGCCGCTCGCCTGTGCAGGTGAGGAGATGCGAGCGCATCGCAGTGTCTGACTCTAGGAGAACCGTTGACGTATGAGTGCGTCCCTGGCCCGGCGACCATCCCGGTGAGTCGCGGCTCGGCGCATGGGTCATCCAACATTCTCTGGCGCGTCCTCCTCCTCCTCCGCCTCCTCCTCCTCCTCCTCCTCCTCCTCCTCCTCGCCCTCGCCTTCCTCAATGTGGGTGGCGGGTGTGGATGGGGCCTCCTCCAGCGGCACCCCTCTCTGTTGGGCCATGTTGTGCAGGGCACAGCAGACAACTATGATTCGTCCCACTCTGAATGGTGTGTATTGGAGTGCTCCCCCAGAACGATCAAGGCACCTGAAGCGCATCTTGAGAAGCCCTATGGTCTGCTCAATTGTAGACCTGGTAGCAGTGTGGCTGTCATTGTACCGACGCTCCGGCTCGGTGATGGGGTTCCTCAGAGGTGTCATGAGCCACGTGTGGAGGGGATACCCCTTGTCGCCGAGGAGCCAGCCGTTGCCGGCGTTGGGTGCCTGCAGGATGGGCGGGACGGCGGACTCCCTGAGGACGAAGGCATCGTGGCAGCTGCCGGGGTATCTGGCGCACACGTGTAGGAATCTCTGGCGGTGGTCACAGATGAGCTGGGCGTTCATGGAGTGATACCCCTTCCTGTTGATGAACAGCCCTGGCTCATGCGGAGGTGCCCGTATTGCGATGTGGGTGCAGTCGATTACACCCTGCACCCGTGGTGACCTGCCTTATGCACTTGTGTGCAGAGGACTGACAGACCCCGGTGATGTCCCCGGTGGCACCCTGGAAGGAACCGGATGCGAAGAAGTTGAGGGCAGTGGTGACTTTGACGGCGACAGGTAAGAAGATGCTGCTTGGTCCATCAGGGAGCAGCTCGTCGTTAAGGAGGCTGCAGATGTCGGCGACTACCTGGCGATTGACTCTGAGCCTCCGTATGCACTGCTCCTCGGAGAGGTCCATGAAGCTGAGCCTCGCTCTGTACACCCTGTGCGGAGGGTAGTGCCTCCTGCGACGCATCTCTCTCTGCGGTTGCCCTCCCTCCTGCTGTGCAGGTGGGTGTGCCGCAGCACCGTGTTGGGGGGCCCCACCTCTCCGAGGCGGACGGCGTGGACTGCGAGGCTGCTGGGGCTGGTCATCCTGTTCGTCCTCCGACGATGTCAACGCACCACCCATCTGGCAGGTGTTGGTGTGAGGGGTTGTGCAGGGTAGGTGGGTGGGTCCTCGGACTGGGGCTGCGGTTTCGTGTCGGTCTGTCCTCTGGCTTGGCGGGGGGTGGTGGAGGGCAGGGTGTGCCCTATGTGACGCGGTGGCCTCCTGCGTGGGTGAGGGCGCTCCCCCGTGGAGCGCACCTTGGCACCTGCCACAGGCTGCTGGCTGCAACACGCCTGGTTTGAAGGGTACTGTTTCCCCCAGTGTGTGAAACTGACTGCCTTGAACCTAAAATCCCACACTTCCTCTTTTGACAGCTGCTTCAGCTCATTAACTGACCACAACGAGCAAGTTAAGTGCTCTCAAGTGGAACCCCGCTGGCTTTAATTGCCTGCGGGATTCCCACCAGCGGGGCTTGCGCGCGCAGCCCCGCACGTCAGCGCGGTACCCGGAAGCGGCCGGGATTTCGTCCGAATCCGGTCACGTGATCGGAGATCGGGATTTTCGGGGCCCCCCCGCTGGAAACCCGCAGGTAACCCGACCCTAAAATCGAGCCCCTTATGTCAGACACCGAGAGCTCAATACTGCAGAAAGCCTAGAGGAGTATAGAAAGTGCAGGGGTGTAATTAAAAAGGAAATTAGGAAAGCAAAGAGAGGGCATGGAAAAATACCAGCAAATAAAATTAAGGAAAACTCAAAGCTGTTTTATAAATACATTAAGAGCAAGAGGATAACTAAGGAAAGAGTCGGGTCTATTAGAGACCAAAAAGGTAACCTGTGTGTGGAGGCGGAAGATGTGGGGATGGTTCTTAATGAATACTTTGCATCTGTCTTCACAAAAGAGAGGGACGATGCAGACTTTGTAGTTCAGGAGGAGGAGTGTGAAATATTGGATAGGATAAACAGTGAGAGAGGGAGTATTAAGGAGATTAGCATCTTTGAAAGTGGATAAATCACCAGGGCCGGATTAAATGTATCCCAGGCTGTTAAAAGAAGCAAGGGAGGAAATAGCGGAGGCTCTGACCATCATTTTCCAATCCTCACCAGATACAGGCATGGTGTGGGAGGATTGGAGGACTGCTAATGTTGTACTGTTGTTTAAAATGGGAGCGAGGGATAGACCGAGTAATTACAGGCCAGTCAGCCTAACCTCGGTGGTTGGCAAATTATTGGAATCAATTCTGAGGGACAGGATAAACTGTCACTTAAAAAAGCACGGTGTAATCAAGGACAGTCAGCACGGATTTGTTAAGAGAAGGTCGTGTCTGACTAAATTGATTGAATTTTTTGAGGAGCTGACAAGGAGGGTCGTTGAGCGTAGCGCGTTTGATGTAGTCTACATGGATTTTAGCAAGGCTTTTGACAAGGTCCCACATGACAAACTGGTCAAAAAAGTACAAGCCCATGGGATCCAAGAGGAAGTGGCAAATTGGATCCAAAATTGGCTCAGTGGCAGGAAGCAAAGGGTAATGGTCAGTGGGTGTTTTTGTGACTGGAAGGCTGTGTCCAGTGGGGTTCCGCAGGGCTCAGTACTTGGTCCCTTGCTTTTTATGGTATACATTCATGATTTGGAGTTAAATGTAAGGGGCATGATTAAGAAGTTTGCAGATGACACAAAAATTGGCCATGTAGTTGATAGTGAGGAGGAAAGCTGTAGACTGCAGGAAGATATCAGTGGACTGGTCAGGTTGGCAGAAAAGTGGCAAATGGAATTCACTCCAGAGAAGTGTGAGGTAATGCATTTGGGGAGGGCAAACAAGGCAAGGGAATACACAATAAATGGGAGGATACTGAGAGGTGTAGAGGAAGTGAGGGAGCTTGGAGTGCATGTCCACAGATCCCTGAAGGTAGCAGGACAGGTAGATAAGGTGGTTAAGAAGGCATATGGAATACTTTATTAGCCGAGGCATAGAATATAAGAGCAGGGAAGTTATGCTGGAACTGCATAAAACACTAGTTAGGCCACAGCTTGAGTACAGTTCTGGTCACCACATTACAGGAAAGATGTGACTGCACTAGAAGGGGTACAGAGGAGGTTTATGAGGATGTTGCCCGGGCTGGAGAATTTTGGCTATGAGGAAAGTTTGGATAGGCTGGGGTTGTTCTCTTTGGAACAGAGGAGGCTGAGGGGTGATTTAATTGAGGTGTATAAAATTATGAGGGGCCTAGATAGAGTGGACAGGAAGGACCTATTTCCCTTAGCAGAGAGGTCAATAACCAGGGGACATAGATTTAAAGTAATTGGTAGAAGGATTAGAGGGGAGCTGAGGAGAATTTTTTCCCCCCAGAGGGTGGTGGGGGTCTGGAACTCACTGCCTGAGAGGGTGGGAGAGGCAGAAACCCTCAACTCATTTAAAAAGCACCTGGATGTGCACCTGAAGAGCTGTAACCCACAGGGCTACGGACCAAGTGCTGGAAAGTGGGATTAGGCTGGGTGGCTCATTTTCAGCTGGCTCGGACACAATGAGCTGAATGGCCGCCTTCTGTGCCGTAAATTTTCTATGATTGACTTTTTAATATATTGCAACATCTGATTTGCTTTACTCACTGTCACCAAGCATTGTTGCCATAGATTTGATTCTATGATAGACTCGACTATTCCAATGCTCTCCTGGCCGGCCTCCCATCTTCCACCCTCCATAAACTTCAGCTCATCCAAAACTCTGCTGCCCGTATCCTAACTCACAGCAAGTCCCGTTCACCCATCACCCCCTGTGCTCACTGACCTACATTGGCTCCCGGTCCAGCAAAACCTCGATTTTAAAACTCTCATCCTTGTTTTCAAATCCCTCCGCGGCCTCACCCCTCCCTATCTCTGTAACCTCCTCCAGCCCTACAACCCTCCGAGATCTTTGCGTTCCTCCAATTCTGGCCTCTTGCACATCCCATTGGCGGCCGTGCCTTCAGCTGCCTAGGCCCTAAGCTCTGGAATTCCCTCCCTAAACCTCTCTACCTCTCTCTCCTCCTTTAAGACGCTCCTTAAAACCTACCTCTTCTGTCCTAATATCTCATTAGGTGCCCCGGTGTCAAATTTTGTTTGATTATGCTCCTGTGAAGCACCTTGGGCCGCTTTACTGCGTTAAAGGCGCTATATAAATGCAAATTGTTGTTGTTGTTGTTGTTGTTGTTGTTGTTGTAGTGGTAGTAGTAGAAAAAAGAGCTTGTTTGAAGAGAATTTTTTAATTTAATTTTTAAGGTGCTTTATTTTGGGAGAGTTCATTGTCCAAAAGCCAAACACTTTAAAAATGATGTTTTAAAAATTCTCTTTGAACAATCTGGAGTTACACAACAGCTGATGTGAAGCTGTAACGTACAAAACTCCCTCCTGATGATTGTCTCGTACAACTGGCCAGGATTGTATAACTTCACAGTTACACAACAGGGTCTGTGTCAGTGTGAAGACACAGACCGATCTGCCCCACTTTCCATTGGTGGCCTGGTGGAGAGTTAGTGAGGAAAGTTTCCTCCAGCACCGAACAGCTCCAGTTCCATTCAGACCCAAACATCCTCAATATTTTACTTACCAACCTGCCTCATCAGTTTTAATTGTCACTCCTCCTCTCCGGGACACACTGTTGGGATGTCTGGAAACATTTAGCACCTTGCCCAAGTGGTAAGTCTTCAAGCATGAGTCTGGTCAGTAATGTCAGCGGGTTAGTCAATAATAAAAAAAAGACTTGCATTTATATAGCGCCTTTCATGACCTCAGGACGTCCCAAAGCATTTTACAGCCAATGAAGTACTTTTGAAGTGTAGTCACTGTTGTAATGTAGGAAGCGCAGCAGCCAATTTGTGCACAGCAAGATCCCACAAACAGCAATGTGATAATGACCAGATAATCTGTTTTAGTGATGTTGGTTGAGGGATAAATATTGGCCAGGACACCGGGGAGAACTCCCCTGCTCTTCTTTGAAATAATGCCATGGGATCTTTTACACCACCTGAGAGGGCAGACGGGGCCATGGTTTAATGTCTCATCCAGAAGACGACACTTCCGACACTGCGGCACTCCCTCAGTACTGTACTGGGAGTGTCAGCCTGGATTAAGTGCTCAAGTCTCAGGAGTGGGACTGGAACCCACGAGCCTCCTCAGTGGCGCGAGTGCCTCCCACTGATCCACGGATAATCCCATTGGAGAGGGAGCTCACAGCTAAGGCCGATCCTGATCTCACTTGATGTGCAGTCACACAGTGGGGCTCACTGGTGAGCAAGATTATTCCTCTCCCTACCCCGGGGACACTGAGACCAACTGTGGTGACTCAGTCCTGTCCCAGTGAGATCAACTAACGTGGCACAGGCTGGAGAGCAAGACCTCGGAGCTGTGGACCCATTGGGGGAGCCTCGTAAAACGACTGCTGACTGGACTCTCTCGAGTTCCCTTTGTCAGTGAGAGTATGTGTAGGGGAACGTGTGTTAACACTTTAGGAAAGTGATAGTTTGACTTTTGTTGACTGTGGAAGCACTATACTTTTAAGTATGTTATTGCACAGCATCAGTGAGAGCTACAGACTGCTGCAATCTGCAAGAAAGTTAGAGGAAGTAATTTTTAAAATGGGATAAACAGTGCAATTTGTTTTGTTTATACAGCATGGGTCCAAGGCCCGAAACTGTTCTCTGTGAATCCCAAAGGATTTTTACTGTTCTTGATATACGGGCTTCAATTTAACTACTAATCCTTAGATCTGCAAACAATTTTATTTGATTCATCGCTTACAAACCCCTGGATCTGCACAGATCAGACAGACTTCTGTCTGTAGATTCTACTTCAGAAAAGTAAAGTTCCCCAATAGCCCAGTGGATGGCCCGGAATTTACTGGAACGCTCGATATGCTACGTACGCTGTTAGTCGGACATTTACCTTCTCCTTGCGTCTCGCACTTAACTTACACCAACATATGTTGGACTATCGATCTGGCCACGGCTCAGCGAGCTCGATGGCCAATCAGGGACCTCCTTCACGATGCAGCCAATGGCTCAGCCCTGCGGGCCAGTCACATGGCCCTGTAAGGAGCGGAGAACAGACGCCATAACTCGCACTGAGGCCTGGCACTGAGAGATCGGCAGCTTCTCAAATCACCTTAAATCAACTGTAAAAACTTGGGAAAATGCTGTAAAAAGTAATTTCCAGTGTGCACCCATCCCCTTCTCCACAGAGGTGGCACAGGAATGTGCAAAGAAAAGGGACGAGGACCTGCTATTGGACACAATCGAGCGTCGATGAGACGTGCTGGTGGGGGCTCGGAGGGCTCGGAGTCCTCCCCACAAGGTGAGCCAGGAGGTGTGGAGAGAGACGACCGAGGCACTGAGTGCCAGGCGGGCCTGACTCTTTGCTGTGCTGGGGACGTGATGTATTTAATGGAGTCAGATGCCCTGTGGAGGAGGGCGTGTGACACCTGTTGAATGCAGGTCCTCTCAGCTCGTTGGCTGATATTACAGAGTCTCCAGAGACTGGAAGGATCCTGAGTTGTAGAAATGGGGGGTTGTTGTCACCTTCACTGCAACTGACAAGGCCCAATGGGAGGTGAACCTTAGCTTCCGGTCCTCGTGGAGCATCTCGCAGAGGTGGCCGATTGGTTCCTTGGTGAAGAGCAGTCTGTGCACGTACAGCTCCTCCGACAGTGCCTTGAAGGACACGCGTTTCCTGTACTCTCTCTGTGGTTGGGGGGGGGTGGGGGGCGGTGGGGGGCGGTGGTAAGCTCGGTTCAGTCTCCAGCCTTGGTTCCTCACTCGACGTACCTGCTCCCTCCTCTCCTCCTCCAGGTCATCCAAGAGTATCAGGAACAGGAGAATGCCCACTCAGTGGGCCGTTACAATCCTTTCACCCTCTTAGAGCACAGAGAGAGAGGGGTGGGGGTCCTGACATTAATTGGCTTCAGACCCTCACAGGGCTCTGGATGGCAAAACTGGCAAGAAAATACAGCCAATACCGAGAGAATTGGAAAGAAATACACTTGAGAACAATGTCTAGAGTGCTTGGGTTGAGGCTTTAATGGTTCTTTTGTTGGTCTCCCAGGTTGAGAATCAGGTGTTAGCCATAAATTACCTCAATAACAAGTTACCTGCACCATTATTCTTCAGTCTAAGTGGATGTGGCGCGAAAACTGGCATAAATCCAGGAAATTGGCACTCGCCATTGAGTGCAACGGTGGTGGAGCAATGAGAGCGGACTTTTCTGGGCATAGGTGAGAGTATCGGCCAAACCGCGCAAATGTCCCGGCAAATTATGGTGCATCCAATGGTATAACTCAGTTATTCCAGGTTACTTCCTGGAACTTTTACGTTTCAAGAATGGCGTACGTTTCCAGCAAATTCCGGCCTGATACGTTTGCTGCCCATTATCAGAGGGCTTGAATCACACTGTGCGATATTAGTCAATACATTTAAAATAAACGAGCGAGTGACCTTGTCAAAATAGCAGAAAAGAGAATTTCATGCTAAATAATATTGCTGTGCACAATTTCAACTCAAGGGAGGCTTTCAGTTCTCTGGTCTCTGGATCTCTGGTCTCTGGATCTCTGATCTCTGGTCTCTGGATCTCTGGATCTCTGGTCTCTGGATCTCTGGATCTCTGATCTCTGGGTCTCTGGATCTCTGGTCTCTGGGTCTCTGGATCTCTGGTCTCTGGATCTCTGGTCTCTGGGTCTCTGGATCTCTGGTCTCTGGATCTCTGGGTCTCTGGATCTCTGGTCTCTGGATCTCTGGTCTCTGGGTCTCTGGATCTCTGGTCTCTGGGTCTCTGGATCTCTGGTGCTCTTGGGTACAGTGTTGTCAAAACTTTATACAGCGCCTTATCAGGTGTCCCAGAAACATTCTAAACCACATCACCATACAATAAATTACTTTGAAACGCAGTGACAGTGTGGAGGCAAATGCAGCAGCCAATTTGCACACAGTAAGATCCCACAAATAGCAAAAAGATAAATGATCTGTTTTCAGTGATGTTGGTTGAGAGAAGAATATTAGCCAGGACACCAGGGAGAACTCCCTGCTATTCTTCAAAGTAGTGCATGGAATCTTTAATAACCACCTGAATCACCAGAACAGGCAGGCAAGACTTTATTGCAATGTCCCACCTGTAGGACTGTACCTCTAACAATGTAGCACTCCGGGTAGAGGTCAAAGCCAAAACCTTCTCACTCAGAGGTGAGAGTGCTGCCAATTAAGCCGAGCTGACACTTCCGGTAATTATTGGCGGAGAGAAAATATAAATGAGCCAAGGTTCCCATTCTTTCTCGTTATCCAGTAGTTCCCCTGGAGACTGCATAGTCCCGATTTGAACCTAACCCGCCCGGCGGGTACAGGGAGGGCTCAGGTTGGACTCTCCATTGAAGTCAACGGAGCATAAAATTGGACGGATTTGTAAAATTGGCATCCGACCCGAACTCGCCCCATTCCTGCCGGGCGAGTTAGGTTAAAATTGGGGCTTATGCATGTGGATGTGGGATAGGACAGATTAGGTCCAGCTCGTGTGTCCCCAATGGTCATATAACTTGTCAGAACTCACCATCAACACTCATACATGAAAAATGGCCATTTGCAAGAGATGCCGGAGGGCAGTGGCAAATGGGGATCCATAACTCAACAAAGGTCATCACCTCCAGGAGAGGAGGAGAGAGAAAGGGCGGGAAGATCTAAAGCAGAGGATGTCATTTTTAAAGAGAAAGTCCAGGGAAAAGCATTGAGGGTCACTGACAAAGAATAAATCACTTGAACTTCTTAAACCACTTCTTCCATCTTAACATTTGGTGGAACTGAATTTATTGAACTGACTGTGGCCAGAATGACATTTAAAATGGCTTGAGAGAGGAGGTACATTGAGGCAGTGTGGAATGCACCAATTAACTGCGCCACAGTAGGATAGGGTGGAGATTCACCCGGGATTCCCGCACAGCGATCTCCCAATCTCCTCTGTGGACGGGAGGAGGAAGTTTCAAGCGGAGACCTAGAGCAACAAATGGAGATCAAGGCAGTTCACCATACGGAGGAGGAGAAAATCACAGGCTGAGCCAGCAGAGGCTACCTCCGAATTTGTGACTATAGAGCGCCAATGACAGATTGAAAGGAGCAGGTTAACTGATCACCCTTTTAGACAGGGCGTGTATGTGGTGCGACAACACATAAAGAAACAGCTCCATCATTAATGCCCTCCACCCTATCACAGAATTCTCCATTTTGTTCTTTCCATGCCCTCCTTTCCCCTGTCTCTGTTAATCTCTAATATCTTCCAGTTCTGATGAAAAGTCATCGATCTGAAACGTTAACTCTGTTTCTCTCTCTACAGAAGCTGCCTGACCTGCCGAGCGTTTCCAGCATTTTATGTTTTTATTTTACATCTTTTTAAATGTAGGTTCGCAGAATAAAGAGCTAGATTGGTAATCAATGCCTGACTGCCGGCCAATTGGATTGTTCCATTTTAATGAACTGTGTACCAGGTGTGAGCATGGTCAAATGTAGTTGAGGCAAAATTGTACTTTGGATTTCAAATTCCATTTTTGCGGTCTTAATATCAATAAATGTAAAGGCTCAGCTAATATAAAAAAGTTGGAAGCTGAACCTCAGGAAACCATACCAAGCTCACAAGTGTTTGGAACTGAGTTCTGGAGTGACAGGTTTGTTGACCTACACAATAAATCCTCACTGTGTTGAAAGCAAGAACTGTGGCATCATCTTCTCCTTTAACTTCTTCTTCCCAGTCTTCCTCAAAACGGGAATGGCTTCTCTCGCTGAGTCTTGTTTTCCTCCTACAGTCTATTGACTTCTGAAACCCAAGCTTGTCATCATCTCACCACGATTTCTTGACTTACGATGTCTTCTCTCCTACTTCTTCCAATTTTGATGCTGCTTTTCAACCTCGGTTTATCAGTAAGAATAAAGTTGTGATTTGTTTCAGGAACGCCTGTAGTTTCTGTCATCGGGTCTAGTGTTTCGTTAGTTGGGCTGTAGAGTATCTCTAGTTGGGTTTGAAATAGCTTCCCACTAAGCTTTGAATTCCTCTGGTCCAGATTTTGCCCTCTAGTGTTTCTTAAGCTTCAAGTTCTCTCTATAGTGACACTTACATTGTTACTTGGTTTTGCACTTTGGCAGGAAAAATCAGAGAGCAAGTTATTATCTTAATGGCGTGAAACTGGAAAGTACTGCAGTACAAAGGGATCTGGGGGTCCTAGTGCAAGAAAATCAAAAAGTTAGTATGCAGGTGCAGCAGGTGATCAAGAAGGCCAACGGAATGTTGGCTTTTATTGCTCGGGGGATAGAATATAAAAACAGGGAGGTATTGCTGCAGTTATATAAGGTATTGGTGAGACCGCACCTGGAATACTGCATACAGTTTTGGTGTCCATACTTAAGAAATGACATACTTGCTCTCGAGGCAGTACAAAGAAGGTTCACTCGGTTAATCCCGGGGATGAGGGGGCAGACATATGAGGAGAGGTTGAGTAGATTGGAACTCTACTCATTGGAGTTCAGAAGAATGAGAGGCGATCTTATTGAAACATATAAGATTGTGAAGGGTCTTGATCGGGTGGATGCAGTAAGGATGTTCCCAAGGATGGGTGAAACTAGAACTAGGGGGCATAATCTTAGAATAAGGGGCTGCTCTTTCAAAACTGAGATGAGGAGAAACTTCTTCACTCAGAAGGTAGTAGGTCTGTGGAATTTGCTGCCCCAGGAAGCTGTGGAAGCTACATCATTAAATAAATTTAAAACAGAAATAGACAGTTTCCTAGAAGTAAAGGGAATTAGGGGTTACGGGGAGCGGGCAGGAAATTGGACATGAATTTAGATTTGAGGTTAGGATCAGATCAGCCATGATCTTATTGAATGGCGGAGCAGGCTTGAGGGGCCGATTGGCCTACTCCTGCTCCTATTTCTTATGTTCTTATGTTCAATGTGACAGTACAATGTTTTTATGTAAACTGGGCACATGCAAGTTCCGGTGGAAGATCTCCAAGGAGGTTGTGTTTAAACCTTTGGTCCACTCATCAGCAAACTTAGAATAATAAATGTCCAGCATCTGTGGAAGCCTTTATGACAGGTTGACGTGACGTACTGTGCACTGTCCATACTCAACATTTCAGATCATTTATTTCTACGCTCCTGTTTATCTTTGTATCCTTTTGGAGTTTGGTGTGATCCAATCATTTGTTTCCCAATTCTCTCCTCTCCCTTCCTGAAGACACTGACTCACGCAGCGAGGATAGTTCCATGGGCGCTGGCACCCTCTGTCACCTCACCCCACTGACCAATCAACCCATTCATTTTTGTGGTGCTCTCTCCATAAAAAGAACACTTGTTAGAGGTCGACAGGACTGAAAGGCAAACCTACTGACATAGGATCAGCTTTAAAGTAGAATTTTAATCTTTAAGGAATTTCCTCTCTGAGGAGGTCACTTCAGAACATAGTCCAGATCTGACTAACTCCTTGTAAAGCAGCAGTGACATATATCCTGAAGGTCCATTGTCAGGGTAACAAGTGAAATCTCTCGGCCAATTGGTGTCAATTTGTAAGGAAGGCCACGTCTTAACTTCCCACTCTCCTATAGTGCAAAATGCTCACATATATCATATCCTCACACACACACACACACACACACACACACACAAAGAATCCAGAGAGATTGAGAGGAAATAAAAAGGCTGAATGTTCACCATATGGGATTGGATGGCTGTAACTAAAGCTGCTACCAGCTGCGTGTTGAGATTGTTTTGGCAGCAGTTCCAATGCCTGGTACGGACAACCGCAGGAAAGGCCTGAAATTGAAAGACTGAAGGTCCTATGTCACACCCTGTCATTTTAAATTAAGTTATGCAATGTTAAGGTCTGTGCTAATTTTCTTGTAGTTATGCTGTGGGCTGAGGACATAATGAGGAGGAAACCATAATTGGGCCAAGCTGTTGATTGCGATAATGACTGCTGTATGTAACGACAGACAGCAGCCTCGTTTGATCAACTGCCTACTCAGGCATGACTGTACGCAGGAGCGGGACCCTTTAGAAAATCTTTCAAAACAACTTCTGTAACCTCCTCGTGACCTACTGACTTTGGCCAGCCAGATGCTGACCTTTAGTGACAGGCCTTGTCTGAACTGAAGCACAACAAACCTTTTTTTCTCTCTCTTTTCCTCTTTTGTTCCGTCCAAGAGCTCTTGGATTAACTCTTTCTGGATCAGATGTAGTGCTTCTGTACCATTTCGAGTGAAGCCTTTCTCCAGTAGTCTGTACCAACTTCATAACTACCATAGTTCATGTAATATAAGGGACGGGTCACTATTAATTGGGAGTGGTACCATATTTGGTTTGGAGACATTCAGTAAATTTTGGGACAACATTTTCCCCCCTAATTCTATCTCCCTTTTACCTATTGGTCCATCCTGGGGTACAGTTCCACAGGCACCAGGAACAATCCAGTGCCTCATATAAATAGCCATTTTCCACACGTTAACCTAGAGATTGAGTGTCAACAAGTAACTTAACTGTAATGAGGGATAACTGGGAGGAGGGGGTTACGGAAGGGAAAGGTCACATGGCTCCTGGGCCTGTCCTTCCCCGGTATCCACATGTTCACACTTTGCTCCAGCTGTCACTCAGTGACGACCAGAGTGGGAAGTCCCAGCTGATTTTCACCATTTTATTCATTACGATTCATTTCCAAGTCCTGTGATTTATGGAAGTTTTGTAATATTTCTGATTTAAATTTCCTACATGAATTGCATGACACTAAAAATAATTCTTCAAATCTTGAGATTCATGAGTGAATCACAACAAGTGTTAATAGTGCTGGACTTTCCCTCTCTATAACCCAGGGAGGCTGAGGCCAATTAAAGCAAATGAATTATACTCGGCTGAGAACAGCTATCTCAGCACAGGCTGGGGTTCGACCTAAGATCGGCATAGCTCAGCATCACACCACATGGACTAGTCTGTATGAGTCAGTAACAACCCCAGATCCAACTGCAGAAACAAATTGTCTGAGAACAAATCATGGAATCTCACAGAGCAGAAGGCCATTTGGCCCATCGTGCTTCAGACTCTGTGACTGACTGGCTGAATATTAGAGATTCAGAAGGTCTGTGGAGCCTCGCGCCCAGAGTCGGTCTGACAGAATCACTCCTCAAATCACTACAATCAATGATCAGGTTTAAAACTAGTCCCTTGAGTCCAAATAGAATGTTTGCCAAATCTGTAAGGATCTCTCACTCCTCAACAGAGTATTCTGTGGGGTTTGGGTTTTGCTGCTGTGCACAGTCTCTACATGGCAGGAATTTTGCCACTATCCCCAGTCCTGTTATTCTCCTGCATTTATCTTGAAGGATTGTGTATAAATGGTTTCGGTATTTTTACCTGCTCTTTCCAATTCAATCGATCAACATGACTATGTTTCTGGGCTCAGCCTGTCGAGATCAATGCAATCATTCAGGAATTGGGAGGAGTTTCACTGCTTCTTCTCTTGCCATGTGCCTTTCCCTTTTTGCTCTCTGAAGGTTTGCAGCTCTGACATAATTGAATACAGAAGGTGGGGAAATCAATGCTAACAGGCTACTTGTGTACTCTGTGGGTTTGCACTGACCCAGCAGGTGTACAACAGACTAAGTGAAAGCAGCAGAAGTCTTGTTGTGCCTCAGTGCAGTCACTGTGCTGCAGACAGAGTGTAAACACATGAACTGTAGAGTGTTTTTTTGGACTGCAAGAACAGCCAAGGCAGATGTCTCTGTCAGCCTGGAGTGTGATGTTTTCAATTTGGTTCAGAAGGTTCCAGACACTGGAATTCTCTAAAATTTCAAACGAGACTTTTCTTTCCTTCCCTATTGACCTTACACCTCTGCAACTTTCCTACACCGGAGGTGAGGAGAAGCAGCTGGCAGCAGTTCAGTTTGTGCTCACTCACCGACCAGTGTTTAAATACAACAAGAGTGAGGTGGAATGGAGGGGAAGAATCTGAGGGAGCCGGGATTGGGGTCAGGGGTCAAAGGTCTCAGCCAGGAACACAGGATCAGATCAAATCCACCATAAAGCAGAACCCTGGGCTAGGGATAGCACTAGGTGAGATAAATCCAAGCCAGGGCTTAGGGGGAGAACAGAAACATTTGGCCCCAATATTTACGGGGGAGGCGGGGAGGTGGGGGGCGGTAGTAGCGGAGAAGTAGGTAACCCAGAGGTCCTGCCGAATTTCACAGCAGGACGTCATTTAATTTTGGCCTCTGTTTCCCCAACACAGCCGGATGGAGAGGCTGCCGTGCGGGAAGGTCTGTGGTACCAGGGCCGCAGCCGAGGGGCAGAGGAGAGCCAAGCAAGGAGGGAGAGATCGGTAAGGTTTTTGGGGGTGGGGGGGGCAGGGGAGAGAGAGGGAGGGAGAGATCGGTAAGGGCGGGGGTGGGGGGATTGGAAATCGGTGGGGGGTATCGGAAGCCAGGGAGGATTGGAGGTCGGGGGGAGATCGAATCGCGGGGATGGGGGAGTACGATCGCAAAGAGGGTCCGATCACAGGGGGTGGGTTAGCCAAACTTGAGGGTCGGATCACAGGGAGGGAAGCAGGTTTGCTTGGGGGGCCGGGGAAGCACTCCGGACCCTCCTGCCCTACAAGCGGTGCTGGAAAGGCACTTACCTGCTGGATCTGGCCGTTCAGTTTATACCCCTGATGGGGTAAGAACTCGACTTGCCAAAAAAAACAGCCATGGACAATTAAAGAGGTGAGGGACAGTATAAGACATAAGGAAAGGGCATACAAAAAGGCAAAAAATGGCACAGATCCTGGCGAATGGGAAAGATACAAAGATCAACAAAGGGTCACAAAACAGATAGTAAGAGCTACAAAAAGAGAGTATGAAAAGAAACTCGCAAGGGATATCAAAACCAATACGAAGAACTTTTATAGTTATATTAGGAAAAAGAGGGTGGTCAGGAGCAGTGTTGGCCCCTTAAAAACTGAAAGTGGGGATATTGTCATTGACAATGGGGAAATGGCGGACATGTTGAACAATTACTTTGCGTCAGTATTTACAGTAGAAAAAGAGGATAGCATGCCGGAAATCCCAAGAAAACTAATATTGAATCGGGGACAGGGACTCAATAAAATTAACATAAGTAAAGCAACAGTAATGAAGAAAATAATAGCACTAAAGAGTGACAAATCCCCAGGACCAGATGGTTTCCATCCCAGGGTTTTAAAGGAAGTAGGTGAGCACATTGCAGATGCCCTAACTATAATCTTCCAAAGTTCTCTAGATTCAGGAACTGTCCCTCTAGATTGGAAAATTGCACATGTCACTCCACTTTTTACGAAAGGTGAGAGAGGGAAACCAGGGAATTATAGACCAGTTAGCCTAACATCTGTTGTGGGGAAAATGCTGGAGTCTATAATTAAGGATAGGGTGACTGAACACCTCAAGAATTTTCAGTTAATCAGAGAGAGCCAGCATGGATTTGTGAAAGGTAGGTCGTGCCTGACAAACCTGATTAAATTTTTTGAAGAGGTGACTAAAGTAGTGGACAGGGGAATGTCTATGGATGTTATTTATATGGACTTCCAGAAGGCATTTGATAAGGTCTCACATAAGAGACTGTTAGCTACGACAGAAGCCCATGGAATCGATGGAAAAGTATGGACTTGGTTAGGAAGTTGGCTGAGCGAAAGGCGACAGAGAGTAGGGATAATGGGTAGGTACTCACATTGGCAGGATGTGACTAGTGGAGTCCCACAGGGATCTGTCTTGGGGCCTCAATTATTCACAATATTTATTAACGACTTAGATGAAGGCATAGAAAGTCTCATATCTAAGTTTGCCGATGACACAAAGATTGGTGGCATTGTAAGCAGTGTAGATGAAAACATGAAATTACAAAGGGATATTGATAGATTAGGTGAATGGGCAAAACTGTGGCAAATGGAATTCAATGTAGACAAATGTGAGGTCATCCACTTTGGATCAAAAAAGGATAGAACAGGGTACTTTCTAAATGGTAAAAAGTTAAAAACAGTGGATGTCCAAAGGGACTTAGGGGTTCAGGTACATAGATCATTGAAGTGTCATGAACAGGTGCAGAAAATAATCAAGAAGGCTAATGCAATGCTGGCCTTTATATCTAGAGGACTAGAGTACAAGGGGGCAGAAGTTATGCTGCAGCTATACAAAACCCTGGTTAGACAGCACCTGGAGTACTGTGAGCAGTTCTGGGCACCGCACCTTCGGAAGGACATATTGGCCTTGGAGGGAGTGCAGCGTAGGTTTACTAGAATGATACCCGGACTTCAAGGGTTAAGTTACGAGGAGAGATTACACAAATTGAGGTTGTATTCTCTGGAGTTTAGAAGGTTAAGGGGTGATCTGATCGAAGTTTATAAGATATTAAGGGGAACAGATAGGGTGGATAGAGAGAAACTATTTCCGCTGGTTGGGGATTCTAGGAGTAGGGGGCACAGTCTAAAAATTAGAGCCAGACCTTTCAGGAGTGAGATTAGAAAACATTTCTACACACAAAGGGTGGTAGAAGTTTGGAACTCTCTTCCACAAACGGCAATTGATACTAGCTCAATTGCTAAATTTAAATCTGAGATAGATAGCTTTTTTGGCAACCAAAGGTATTAAGGGATATGGGCTAAAGGCAGGTATATGGAGTTAGATCACAGATCAGCCATGATCTTATCAAATGGCGGAGCAGGCACGAGGGGCTGAATGGCCTCCTCCTGTTCCTATGTTTCTGTGTTCTCACCTCACTTCAGCTGCCGGATTCCCCGATCCCTGGGAAAACCGCTCCGCAGCCGTTAAATGTAAAACACTGCTAACATTTGAGGTATGCAGCCTCATTAACATAATTAAATGTCGGGCCCAACTCTTGAGAACAGGTTACTTGCCCTACCCCCATCCCGCCTCCATTAAAACCAGAAATTGGTGCGTTGGGGTTGGGATTTACAATAACTGTATTAACTAGCATAGAAACATAGAAAATAGGACCAGGAGTAGGCCATTCGGCCCTTCAAGGCTGCTCCGCCATTCAATATGTTCATGGCTGATCCTCTATCTCAATACCATATTCCCGCTCTCTCCCCATTCCCCTTGATGCCTTTTGTGTCTAGAAATCTATTTAGCTCCTTCTTAAATATATTCAGTGACTTGGCCTCCACAGCCTTCCGTCTCAGGTGTCTTTCTTACCTAAAGGGCCAGTTCCTGACTCTGCTTGCATGGTGAGGAATCTTGTCAGCCTGGGCCTGCGCTGCATGTGATAGTTGGAAAGTCATCTGCAGTGTGTGTTCAAATTTCCGATATATTATCCTGGTGGGTTCAAGCTTCCTGCTGGGAGCTTGAAGCCGGATAATTATTGCTCTACAAACAGAACATCGCCAGGCACTGAAATTTTGTCCCCTTTAGATTCATTAAATTCAAGAAAATGCTAGAGACACACAGCAGGACACTACAAGGAAAGATAGGCTAATATTCATCAGAGAAGCTCCTTTTATCGGAGTGAGAGTAAGGCAGCACATGTCCAAAAACTCCCCCGTCCTTTTGCTTTCTTCAGCTTCTCCTGGTGTTCACTTGCCCTTTTCAGTTCTATAAAAGGGACTTTCGCAGCCAATGAAAGGTCCCACCTGAGACATTAACACATGTAGCACTCTCCCTCTGAGTCAGAAAATGTTGGGTTCGAATTCCACTCCATATAACCTAGGCTGACACTTCAGTGCAGCACTGAGGGAATGCTGCATCATCAGAGATACCATCCTTTAGAGGAGATGCCTGTTCCAGTAGTTCAGGTGGATGTTAACGAGCCCACGGCTCGTCTCTTTTGAAGACGAGCAGGGAGTTCTTGCAGCATCCTAGCCAATATTCCTGATTAATCGCTCATTCACCTCATTACTGTTTTGTGTAATCTTACTGCGTGCAAATTTGCTGTCATTTGCATACATAACACTTCAAAGTAAAGCACCTTGAGATATTTCTGATAAATGCTCCTTTCAGATACTCACTGACTTGCTGTGAGTTTCCAACATTTTCTGTTTTTATTTCGGGTTCCCAACAGTTTGTCTTTTAGAAAGATTTTACACCTCTGTGCTCCTGGTTTAGGCTGTGAACTGGGCACTCCCAGTGCTAGGGATGGGCTCACAGTGTGTGTGGAAAATCTCCCCCTCTATCTCCTTCAATCCAACATTAGACTCATATAAATTGGACATTGGGTCAATATAAATCCTCAGTTTGGGAATCCTCATTTGAAGAGTGTCCTCATAGCCTGTTACTGAAGAACAGAATCATTCCCTAGTATTGTAACAGGTGGTTTATATAAAACAGATGAATCCGTGGTGACCCTCAGTGAGAGGTTTGTGGATTTTCATGCACTGATCAAGTTCATCTGACGGCCTCATTGCTGCTGGTCTCTGTTGATCGGCACCTCGGCAAGAATCAGGTCCACAGGAGAGGAGGGGAGAAAACTGGGCAAAGTCAAAAGGTGAGGAAAGTTTGTTGTGATTAAATGGTATGGAAGTGATGATCCCTTTAGATTGTGAGGTTGCCTGGAGTGAAACAGATGCATCATTGAGCTGATGCTGCTTGTGTCTGGGCTCCACCTGAGTTAAATTGGGAGGCTGCTTTCAGAGTGATGGTTGCAGCAGTGACACAACTGTCTGCATCCCAGATTGTCCAAGCACAGTCTTTGAATCCCACCATCTAACTTTAAGTTCCTGCTCCGGATATTCACCTGTGTTGAGCCCCTTTTGTTATTTGGCGATCTCGTGACCCAAAACAATGGCCTCACCAGGGCCACCTGCACCTGTCATCAGAGGTAGTCTGGTAACAAAGTGAAGAGTTGTCTCTTGAGACGGACCTCAGTTCTGCGAAAGTACTCTCACTGCCTCATTTATATCACAGCCTGGCTGGCAGAGATGGATCTGGAATATTAACGCAGTACAAGTGCTGGAACGGAGGGAAACCAGTTGTGATTGTATTGGCTAACAATTCACTTTAACGCTTGTCCTGGTCATATTGGACTCCCTGCATGAAAGAGTTAAGAATTTTCCGGTGTCTCAGGAGAAGTGGGAGTTTAGGTTTAAACCCCACTGTGAGAATATAATGAGAATGTATGTCTAATCTCAGACTCCTAGGGGATCCCTAGCTCTCTTGTCTTTTCACAGTGGTGTAAAATACTGGGCTCTTTTCCTTTGCGCTGGCTAATTTAAGAGCAGTCTTTGATGATTCCTGCACAGAGCTTCTGTTTCAGATACCTAGATACAAGGATTAACGAGCTTTTGTACTGTAAACCCCACTTCATCCAGCTTTCTACAGGTTCTTCACAGCAAATCATGGGCGGACAATGATTGAAGAAAGATGATAAAGGCTTGTGAACCTGGTTACTTCATTGACAAGTACGGCCATAGTTAATCTCTTATGCATTTCAAAGAAATCCAACACAGTTCGGCCAAAAGGTATACTTCAGTTGATAAATTGCTGTGTTGTTTTAAAAGCAATATATAAACCTGAGCCATATAGACCATGCAGATTCCCCTGGTCTGTGCCGAGCGAGCTGATATAAACAGGGATGGTAGTGATGGCAGTAATGATAGTAATGGTGACACAATTGGCCTCAACACTCCCGTGTTTTGGAGGGTTGAAAAAAAATTAATCAGAGTTGCCCATCTTAAACCCCACCCACTGAGCCTTGCTTTAAAGTTCAGGTGTATGGCTTCAGGGTTTGGGCGCAGCTGTGATGCCCCTATGGTACAATAGTCTGCCAACACACAGTGAGATACCAGAACAGGACGACGTCCATTGAACGTTCAAGTCAGTGCCTTCAGGAGAGGAGGGCGGGAAACTGGGGAAAAATAAAACAATACAGAACCGATACCCAAATATGTTACCCAAGAAATACTTGTCCTTAAAATGCCTTCAGGTGCCCTCATGCTTCTGACCCAGTTTGTATCAGATGTTTCAGACTCAGTGTTCTGTTGCTGTTAAATGACTCATATATATTCCACTAACATCTTGAAACTAAGCAATAATCTTGCTTTATAAGGCAGTGACATTCAGGAACAGGTTGTAACTCAGAGGGCCAGGCACCCTGAAATGTAATTTAGATAAAGTATAAACCAATTGTGTGTTTTCCCAAATTAACCCAATTTATTTTCAAGTAATTCTTCGTTCAATAGCAAAATCTAACTATTCCCGTCTTCTGTCCGACTCTTTCCAACTGTGCTGGAGTCCCTCACAGAGGGCCTTATAGTCACACCTGGGTTTCATCATTTAAAATAGTCTCTAATAGTTGTGACAGTTTCAGACTGTGCTGATGCGATTCTAATCTCATCGATATCATCATCACTACAAATGGTAACTGACAGAAAAATGCCTGGTAGAGGTGGGCCAGTCCAATCCTCACAAACAGGCTGAGTTCCTTGACAAGGAACAGGGAAAAATATGCAATGCAGATTAACTTGACTCAAACTCATTCCTTCCCAGGGCCTCAGAACTGTGGAACTCCTCTCACCTCCCTCAGTCTTCCCTTTTTCCTAAAGACTTCAGGCTTTTTAAAACCCAAACTTGGCCTCACCTGATCATTCCTTTCTCAATTTAACTATTATTTTCTCCAACTGTGTTCAAATTTGGTGTTTTTCAACACCACAGGTCTTGGAAATCTGTTATAAAAATCTCCAACCGTTCCACCAGAGGCTAGAGATTGGCATCACAAGTGACATTTGAGCTGATTTGGGCACAATGCCAATAGGGAATTAGCTGCTGTAATGAGGCAGAATTAAAGGTGGCCAAGGAGGGGGAAAGGGCAGGAGAAAAATAATAAAAATGGGCAATTCAATTCCAAACAAAAGAAAAAGAATTGGATTAAAATTTCACTTATCTATTGATAAGACAGGGGATAGATAAAATCCTGACGACCATCTGATTGAGTTCATCAGATTCTGATTGATTTGAGATATCTGGTTTCATTTCAGTCGCTGAATTTAAATTGCCCACAATACGCCCACAGGTAAGGAATTTATAGGACTGTCCTCATCAAAACAATGTGATGTTCTAGAGACGAATGAATGTTCTTCAATAAATTAGAGTGGTGATGTCATTGGGGTATTTAGAGTGGTGATGTCATTGGGGTATTTAGAGTGGTGATATCATTGGGGTATTTAGAGTGGTGATATATTGGGGTATTTAGAGTGGTGATATATTGGGGTATTTAGAGTGGTGATATATTGGGGTATTTAGAGTGGTGATATATTGGGGTATTTAGAGTGGTGATATATTGGGGTCTTTAGAGTGGTGATATATTGGGGTATTTAGAGTGGTGATATATTGGGGTATTTAGAGTGGTGATATATTGGGGTATTTAGAGTGGTGATATATTGGGGTATTTAGAGTGGTGATATATTGGGGTATTTAGAGTGGTGATATATTGAGGTATTCAGAGTGGTGATATATTGGGGTATTTAGAGTGGTGATATATTGGGGTGTTTAGAGTGGTGATATATTGGGGGTATTTAGAGTGGTGATATGTTGGGGGTATTTAGAGTGGTGATATGTTGGGGGTATTTAGAGTGGTGATATATTGGGGTATTTAGAGTGGTGATATATTGGGGTATTTAGAGTGGTGATATATTGGGGTATTTAGAGTGGTGATTTATTGGGGTATTTAGAGTGGTGATATATTGGGGTATTTAGAGTGGTGATATATTGAGGTATTCAGAGTGGTGATATATTGGGGTATTTAGAGTGGTGATATATTGGGGTATTTAGAGTGGTGATATATTGGGGTATTTAGAGTGGTGATATATTGGGGTATTTAGAGTGGTGATTTATTGGGGTATTTAGAGTGGTGATATATTGAGGTATTCAGAGTGGTGATATATTGGGGTATTTAGAGTGGTGATATATTGGGGTATTTAGAGTGGTGATATATTGGGGTATTTAGAGTGGTGATATATTGGGGTATTTAGAGTGGTGATATATTGGGGTATTTAGAGTGGTGATATATTGGGGTATTTAGAGTGGTGATATATTGAGGTATTCAGAGTGGTGATATATTGGGGTATTTAGAGTGGTGATATATTGGGGTGTTTAGAGTGGTGATATATTGGGGGTATTTAGAGTGGTGATATGTTGGGGGTATTTAGAGTGGTGATATGTTGGGGGTATTTAGAGTGGTGATATATTGGGGTATTTAGAGTGGTGATATATTGGGGTATTTAGACTGGTGATATATTGGGGTATATGGAGTGGTGATATATTGGGGTATTTAGAGTGGTGATATATTGAGGTATTCAGAGTGGTGATATATTGGGGTATTTAGAGTGGTGATATATTGGGGTATTTAGAGTGGTGATATATTGGGGTATTAGAGTGGTGATATATTGGGGTATTTAGAGTGGAGATATATTGGGGTATTTAGAGTGGTGATATATTGGGGTATTTAGAGTGGTGATTTATTGGGGTACTTAGAGTGGTGATTTATTGGGGTACTTAGAGTGGTGATATATTGGGGTATTTAGAGTGGTGATATATTGGGGTATTTAGAGTGGTGATATATTGGGGTATTTAGAGTGGTGATTTATTGGGGTACTTAGAGTGGTGATATATTGGGGTATTTAGAGTGGTGATTTATTGGGGTATTCAGAGTGGTGATTTATTGGGGTATTTAGAGTGGTGATATATTGGGGTATTTAGAGTGGTGATATATTGGGGTATTTAGAGTGGTGATATATTGGGGTATATGGTGTGGTGATATATTGAGGTATTTAGAGTGGTGATATATTGGGGTATTTAGAGTGGTGATATATTGGGGTATTTAGAGTGGTGATATATTGGGGTATTTAGAGTGGTGATATATTGGGGTATATGCAGTGATGATATCATTGGTGTATTTAGAGTGGTGATATATTGGGGTACTTAGAGTGGTGATATATTGGGGTATTTAGAGTGGTGATATATTGGGGTATATGGAGTGATGATATCATTGGTGTATTTAGAGTGGTGATATATTGGGGTATTTAAAGTGGTGATATATTGGGGTATTTAGAGTGGTGATATATTGGGGTTTATGGAGAGGTGATATATTGGTGTATTTAGAGTGGTGATATATTGGGGTATTTAGAGTGGTGATATATTGGGGGTATTTAGAGTGGTGATATATTGGGGTATTTAGAGTGGTGATATATTGGGGTATTTAGAGTGGTGATATATTGGGGGTATTTAGAGTGGTGATATATTGGGGTATTTAGAGTGGTGATATATTGAGGTATTTAGAGTGGTGATATATTGGGGTATTTAGAGTGGTGATACATTGGGGTGTTCAGAGTGGTGATATATTGGGGGTATTTAGAGTGGTGATATATTGGGGTATTTAGAGTGGTGATATATCGGGGTATTCAGAGTGGTGATATATTGGGGTATTCAGAGTGGTGATATATTGGGGTATTTAGGGTGGTGATATATTGGGGTATTTAGAGTGGTGATATATTGGGGTATTTAGAGTGGTGATATATTGGGGTATTTAGAGTGGTGATATATTGGGGTATTCAGAGTGGTGATATATTGGGGTATTCAGAGTGGTGATATATTGGGGTATTTAGAGTGGTGATATATTGGGGTATTTAGAGTGGTGATATATTGGGGTATTTAGAGTGGTGATATATTGGGGTATTCAGAGTGGTGATATATTGGGGTATTTAGAGTGGTGATATATTGGGGTATTTTGAGTGGTGATATATTGGGGTATTCAGAGTGGTGATATATTGGGGTATTTAGAGTGGTGATATATTGGGGGTATTTAGAGTGGTGATATATTGGGGTATTTAGAGTGGTGATATATTGGGGTATTTAGAGTGGTGATATATTGGGGTATTTAGAGTGGTGATATATTGGGGTATTTAGAGTCGTGATATATTGGGGTATTTAGAGTGGTGATATATTGGGGTATTTAGAGTGGTGATATATTGGGGTATTCAGATTGGTGATATATTGGGGTATTTAGATTGGTGATATATTGGGGTATTCGGAGTGGTGATATATTGGGGTATTTAGAGTGGTGATATATTGGGGTATTTAGAGTGGTGATATATTGGGGTATTTAGAGTGGTGATATGTTGGGGTATTCAGAGTGGTGATATATTGGGGTATTCAGAGTGGTGATATATTGGGGTATTTAGAGTGGTGATATATTGGGGTATTTAGAGTGGTGATATATTGGGGTATTTAGAGTGGTGATATATTGGGGTATTCAGAGTGGTGATATATTGGGGTATTTAGAGTGGTGATATATTGGGGTATTTTGAGTGGTGATATATTGGGGTATTCAGAGTGGTGATATATTGGGGTATTTAGAGTGGTGATATTATGGGGGTATTTAGAGTGGTGATATATTGGGGTATTTAGAGTGGTGATATATTGGGGTATTTAGAGTGGTGATATCTTGGGGTATTTAGAGTGGTGATATATTGGGGTATTTAGAGTGGTGATATATTGGGGTATTTAGAGTGGTGATATATTGGGGTATTTAGAGTGGTGATATATTGGGGTATTTAGAGTGGTGATATATTGGGGTATTCAGAGTGGTGATATATTGGGGTATTTAGAGTGGTGATATATTGGGGTATTTAGAGTGGTGATATATTGGGGTATTTAGAGTGGTGATATATTGGGGTATTTAGAGTGGTGATATGTTGGGGTATTCAGAGTGGTGATATATTGGGGTATTCAGAGTGGTGATATATTGGGGGTATTTAGAGTGGTGATATATTGGGGTATTTAGAGTGGTGATATATTGGGGTATTTAGAGTGGTGATATATTGGGGTATTTAGAGTGGTGATATATTGGGGTATTTAGAGTGGTGATATATTGGGGTATTTAGAGTGGTGATATATTGGGGTATTTAGATTGGTGATATATTGGGGTATTTAGAGTGGTGATATATTGGGGTATTTAGAGTGGTGATATATTGGGGTATTTAGATTGGTGATATATTGGGGTATTTAGAGTGGTGATATATTGGGGGTATTTAGAGTGGTGATATATTGGGGTATTTAGAGTGGTGATATATTGGGGTATTTAGAGTGGTGATATATTGGGGTATATGGAGTAGTGATATATTGGGGTATATGGAGTGGTGATATATTGGGGTATTTAGAGTGGTGATATATTGGGGTATATGGAGTGGTGATATATTGGGGTATTTAGAGTGGTGATATATTGGGGTATTTAGAGTGGTGATATATTGGGGTATTTAGAGTGGTGATATATTGGGGTATTTAGAGTGGTGATATATTGGGGTATTTAGAGTGGTGATACATTGGGGTATTTAGAGTGGTGATATATTGGGGGTATTTAGAGTGGTGATATATTGGGGTATTTAGAGTGGTGATATATTGGGGGTATTTAGAGTGGTGATATATTGGGTTATTTAGAGTGGTGATATATTGGGGTTATTTAGAGTGGTGATATATTGGGGGTATTTAGAGTGGTGATATATTGGGGTATATGGAGTGGTGATATATTGGGGTATTTAGAGTGGTGAAATATTGGGGTATTTAGAGTAGTGATATATTGGGGTATTTAGAGTGGTGATATATTGGGGTATTCAGAGTGGTGATATATTGGGGTATTTAGAGTGGTGATATATTGGGGTATTTAGAGTGGTGATATATTGGGGTATATGGAGTGGTGATATATTGGGGTATATGGAGTGGTGATATATTGGGGTATTTAGAGTGGTGATATATTGGGGTATTTAGAGTGGTGATATATTGGGGTATATGGAGTCATGATATATTGGGGTATATGGAGTGGTGATATAATTCGTGGAAATTTACACGGGCCCACCAATCTGCAAACTCCGATCACTAAACACAATTGTAGTTGGATTTTGCGTGGACTGTGCTACTTACACCAGTTACACATTGTTGTTTTAAAGAGACAGGCCAATTAAACATTGATCCTTCTCGGGAAGAGATTAATACATTGTGTGCTGCGTGGTATAATGCAGGGTATTACTCCGATATCACCACTCTCATTTATACTGGAGTTTTTTTTGATGATGTAACTGGTGGAATAGATAAGGGAGAACCAGTGGATGTGGTTTATTTGGATTTTCAGAAGGCCTTTGATAAAGTCCCACATAAGCAGTTAGTGTGCAAAATTAAAGCACATGGGATTGGGGGGAATATCCTGGCATGGATTGAAAATTGGTGAACAGACAGGAAACAGAGAGTAGGAATAAATGTGTCTTTTTCGGGGTGGCAGGCGATGACTAGTGGGGTACCGCAGGGATCAGTGCTTGGGCCCCAGCTATTCACAATATATATCAATGATTTGGATGAGGGAACCAAATGTAATATTTCCAAGTTTGCTGACGACACAAAACTAGGTGGGATTGTGAGTTGTGAGGAGGATGCAAAGAGGCTTCAAGGCAATTTAGACAAGTTGAGTGAGTGGGCAAATACATGGCAGATGCAGTATAATGTGGATAAATGTGAAGTTATCCACTTCGGAAGGAAAAACAGAAAGGCAGATTATTATTTAAATGGTGATAGATTGGGAAATGTTGATGTACAAAGGGACTTGGGTGTTCTTCTACACCACTCACTGAAAGCAAACATTCAGGTGCAGCAAGCAGTTAGGAAGGCAAATGGTATGTTGGCCTTCATTGCAAGAGGATTTGAGTACAGAAGCAAGGATGTCTTACTGCAGTTATACATGATGTGGAGATGCCGGTGATGGACTGGGGTTGACAATTGTAAACAATTTTACAACACCAAGTTATAGTCCAGCAATTTTATTTTAAATTCACAAGCTTTCGGAGGCTTCCTCCTTCGTCAGGTGAACGATGTGATTCACCTGACGAAGGAGGAAGCCTCCGAAAGCTTGTGAATTTAAAATAAAATTGCTGGACTATAACTTGGTGTTGTAAAATTGTTTGCAGTTATACAGGGCCTTGGTGAGACCACACCGGGAGTATTGTGTGCAGTTTTGGTCTCCTTACCTAAGAAAGGATATACTTGCCATAGAGGGAGTGCAGCGAAGGTTCACCAGACTGATTCCTGGGATGGCAGGACTGTCGTATGAGGAGAGATTGGGTCGACTCGGCCTGTATTCACTCGAGTTTAGAAGAATGAGAGGGGATCTCATTGAAACATATAACATTCTGACAGGGCTAGACAGACTGGATGCAGGGAGGATGTTTCCCCTGGCTGGGGGGTCCAGAACGAGGGGTCACAGTCTCAGGATACGGGGTAGGACATTTAGGACTGAGATGAGGAGAAATTTCTTCACTCAGAGGGTGGTGAACCTGTGGAATTCTCTACCAAAGGAGGCTGTGGAGGCCAAGTCACTGAATATATTTAAGAAGGAGCTAGATAGCTTTCTAGATACAAAAGGCATCAAGAGGTATGGGGAGAGAGTGGGAATATGGTATTGAGATAGAGGATCAGTCATGATCATATTGAATGGCAGAGCAGGCTCGAAGGGCCGAATGGCCTACTCCTGCTCCTATTTTCTATGTTTCTATAATACGTCTGACATTTGAAAACTGAGCGTTACCATGAGCATCGCCACAGGACACCCACTAATGAACGGAAAATCAGTGAATTATTGTCACTAGTGTTTTATTAAAATCATTAAAAGTTTAAAAATTTGTTGCCAAGACTTTACTTGAGTTCATAGGAAAGAAAAGAATTTGCATTTCTATAGCACCTTTCACCACCTCAGGACATCCCAAAGTGCTTCACACCCAATGAAGGACTTTTTGAATTGTAGTCACTGTTGTAATGTAGGAAATGCGGCAGCCAACTTGCGCACAGCAAGATCCCACAAACAGCAATGTGATAATAACCAGATAATCTGTTTTTTAGTGATGTTGGTTGAGGGATAAATATTGGCCTGGGCACTGGGGAGAATTCTCCTCTTCGAATAGTGGCCATGGGATCTTTTACATCCTCCTGAGAGGGCAGATGGGGCCTTGGTTTAAAGTCTCAACCGAAAGACGGCGCCTCCTACAGTGCAGCGTGTCCTCAGTACTGACCCTCCGACAGTGCAGCGCTCCCTCAGTACTGACCCTCCGACAGTGCAGCACTCCCTCAGTACTGACCCTCCGACAGTGCAGCGCTCCCTCAGTACTGACCCTCCGACAGTGCAGCACTCCCTCAGTACTGACCCTCCGACAGTGCAGCGCTCCCTCAGTACTGACCCTCCGACAGTGCAGCGCTCCCTCAGTACTGACCCTCCGACAGTGCGGCGCTACCTCAGTATTGACCCTCCGACAGTGCAGCGCTCCCTCAGTATTGACCCTCCGACAGTGCAGCGCTCCCTCAGTACTGACCCTCCGACAGTGCAGCACTCCCTCAGTACTGATCCTCCGACAGTGCAGCGCTCCCTCAGTACTGACCCTCTGACAGCGCAGCGCTCCCTCAGTACTGACCTTTGGTTTTATGAGTTGCTCACTGTTACTAAAGTTTCTAGCACCGTCATTTTGATTTTAAGACCCCAAACAGATGACCTGTGCCATTGGGCACACAGAACACTATCTGAGAGAAGCAAACTTTCACCTTTTTAAGCATTCTGATTTGTAAATACGATCCTATTCCTGGAAAATGCCAAAGGGAAAGTGCAATGATTCTTTTTGTTAATTGGGTCTTTTAATAAGGTGCATTTATGATGCAGACGTCCTTTATAGTTTATCATTGTTTTGCAGATAAATTAAATTATTCAGTTCTGGATAAAGTGGCCCATTTCAACATTGTGCATCATGATGACACAACGACACACAACTGACACGGTGACTCACACAACTGACACAGTGACTCACAACTGACACAGTGACACACACAACTGACAAAGTGACACACACAACTTACACAGTGACTCACAACTGACACAGTGACACACACAACTGACAAAGTGACACACACAACTGACACAGTGACTCACAACTGACACAGTGACACACACAACTGACACAGTGACTCACAACTGACACAGTGACTCACACAACTGACACGTCCCATCCCAGAGACTGACACTCCCAGTGCAGTACTGAGGGAGTGCTGCACTGTCGGAGGGTCAGTACTGAGGGAGCGGTGCACTGTCGAAGGGTCAGTACTGAGAACACGCTGCACTGTCGGAGGGTCACTACTGAGGGAGCGGTGCACTGTCGGAGGGTCAGTACTGAGGGAGCGCTGCACTGTCGAAGGGTCAGTACTGAGGGAGCGCTGCACTGTCGAAGGGTCAGTACTGAGGGAACGCTGCACTGTCGGAGGGGCCGTCTTTCGGTGACTCACACAACTGACACAGCGACACACACAACTGGCACGGTGACTCACAATTGACACAGCGACACACACAACTGACACGGTAACTCACACAAATGACACAGTGACACACACAACTGACACGGTGACTCACACAACTGACACAGTGACTCACACAACTGACACGGTGACACAAACAACTGACACGGTGACTCACACAACTAACACAGTGACTCAGACAACTGACACGGTGACTCACACAACTGACACAGCGACACACACAACTGGCACGGTGACTCACAATTGACCCAGCGACACACACAACTGACACGGTGACTCACACAACTGACACAGTGACTCAAAACTAACACAGTGACACACACAACTGACACAGTGACTCACAACCGACACAGTGACTCACACAACTAACACAGTGACACACACAACTGACACAGTGACTCACACAACTAACACAGTGACTCACAACTGACACAGTGACTCACACAACTGACACAGTGACACACACAACTGACATGGTGACTCACACAACTGACACAGTGACACACACAACTGACACGGTGACTCACACAACTAACACAGTGACTCACACAACTGACACAGTGACTCACAACTGACACAGTGACACACACAACGAACACAGTGACTCACACAACTGACACAGTGACTCACAACTGACACAGTGACACACACAACTGACACAGTAACTCACACAACTGACACAGTGACACACACAACTGACACGGTGACTCACACAACTGACACAGTGACTCACACAACTGACACAGTGACACACACAACTGACACGGTGACTCACAATTGACACAGCGACACACACAACTGACACGGTGACTCACACAACTGACACAGTGACACACACAACTGACACAGTGACACACAACTGACACAGTGACACACACAACTGACACGGTGACTCACAATTGACACAGCGACACACACAACTGACACGGTGACTCACACAACTGACACAGTGACACACACAACTGACACAGTGACTCACAACTGACACAGTGACACACAACTGACACAGTGACTCAGACAACTGACACAGTGACACACACAACTGACAAGGTGACTAACACAACTAACACAGTGACTCACACAACTGACACAGTGACTCACAACTGACAAAGTGACACACACAACTGACACAGTGACTCACACAACTGACACACTGACTCACAACTGACACAGTGACACACACCACTGACACAGTGACACAAACAACTGACACGGTGACTCACACAACTAACACAGTGACTCAGACAACTGACATGGTGACTCACACAACTAACACAGTGACTAAGACAACTGACACGGTGACTCACACAACTGACACAGTGACTCAGACAACTGACACAGTGACACACACAACTGACACAGTGACTCACACAACTGACACAGTGATTCAAACAACTGACGCAGCGACACACACAACTGACACGGTGACTCACAACTGACACAGTGACACACACAACTGACACAATGACTCACAACTGACACAGTGACTCACACAACTGACAAGGTGACTCACACAACTGACACAGTGACTCACACAACTGACACAGTGACTCACAACTGACACAGTGACTCACACAACTGACACAGTGACTCACACAACTAACACAGTGACTCACAACTGACACAGCGACACACACAACTGACAAGGTGACTCACAACTGACACAGTGATTCACACAACTGATACACTGACTCAAAACTGACACAGTGACACACACAACTGACACAGTGACTCACACAACTAACACAGTGACTCACACAACTGACACAGTGACTCACAACTGACACGGTGACTCACACAACTGACACAGTGACACACACAACTGACACAGTGACTCACACAACTGACACGGTGACTCACAACTGACACAGCGACACACACAACTGACACGGTGACTCACACAACTGACACAGTGACTCACAACTGACACAGCGACACACACAACTGACACGGTGACTCACAACTGACACAGTGACACACACAACTGACACAGTGACTCACACAACTGACACAGCGACACACACAACTGACACAGTGGCTCACACAACTATCACAGCGATTCACACAACTGACACAGTGACACACAACTGACACAGTGACTCACAACTGACACAGTGACACACACAACTGAAAAAGTGACTCACACAACTGACACAGTGACTCACAACTGACACGGTGACTCAGGCAACTGACACAGTGACACACACAACTGACACAGTGACACACAACTGACACAGTGACTCACAACTGACACAGCGACACACACACCTGACACAGTGACTCACACAACTGACACAGTATCTTACACAACTGACATGGTGACTCACACAACTGACACAGTGACACACACAACTGACACAGTGACTCACAACTGACAAAGTGACACAACAACTGACACAGTGACTCACACAACTGACACAGTGACTCACAACTGACAAAGTGACACACACAACTGACACAGTGACTCAGACAACTGACACAGTGACTCACACAACTGACACAGTGACTCACAACTGACACAGTGACTCACACAACTGACACAGTGACTCAGACAACTGACACAGTGACACACACAACTGACACGGTGACTCACACAACTGACACGGTGACACACACAACTGACACAGTGACTCAGACAACTGACACAGTGACACACACAACTGACCACAGTGACTCACACAACTGACACAGTGACTCAGACAACTGACACAGTGACACACACAACTGACCACAGTGACTCACACAATTAACACAGTGACTCACAACTGACACAGTGACTCACACAAGTGACACGGTGACTCACACAACTGACACGGTGACTCACACAACTGACACAGTGACACACACAACTGATACGGTGACTCACAATTGACACAGCGACACACACAACTGACACGGTGACTCACACAACTGACACAGTGACACACACAACTGACACAGTGACACACAACTGACACAGTGACACACACAACTGACACGGTGACTCACAATTGACACAGCGACACACACAACTGACACGGTGACTCACACAACTGACACAGTGACACACACAACTGACACAGTGTCTCACAACTGACACAGTGACACACAACTGACACAGTGACTCAGACAACTGACACAGTGACACACACAACTGACACGGTGACTAACACAACTAACACAGTGACTCACACAACTGACACAGTGACTCACAACTGACAAAGTGACACACACAACTGACACAGTGACTCACACAACTGACACAGTGACTCACAACTGACACAGTGACACACACCACTGACACAGTGACACAAACAACTGACACGGTGACTCACACAACTAACACAGTGACTCAGACAACTGACACAGTGACACACACAACTGACACAGTGACTCACACAACTAACACAGTGACTCACAACTGACACAGCGACACACACAACTGACACGGTGACTCACACAACTGACACAGTGACTCACAACTGACACAGCGACACACACAACTGACACGGTGACTCACAACTGACACGGTGACTCACAACTGACACAGTGACACACACAAATGACACAGTGACTCACACAACTGACACAGCGACACACACAACTGACACAGTTACTCACACAACTATCACAGCGACTCACACAACTGACACAGTGACTCACAACTGACACAGTGACTCACAACTGACACAGTGACACACACAACTGAAAAAGTGACTCACACAACTGACACAGTGACACACACAACTGACACGGTGACTCAGGCAACTGACACAGTGACACACACAACTGACACAGTGACACACAACTGACACAGTGACTCACAACTGACACAGCGACACACACACCTGGCACAGTGACTCACACAACTGACACAGTATCTTACACAACTGACATGGTGACTCACACAACTGACACAGTGACACACACAACTGACACAGTGACTCACAACTGACACAGTGACACACACAACTGACACAGTAACTCACACAACTGACACAGTGACACACACAACTGACACAGTGACTCACAACTGACAAAGTGACACACACAACTGACACAGTGACTCACACAACTGACACAGTGACTCACAACTGACAAAGTGACTCACACAACTAACACAGTGACTCACAACTGACACAGTGACTCAGACAACTGACACAGTGACTCACACAACTGACACAGTGACTCACAACTGACACAGTGACTCACACAACTGACACAGTGACTCAGACAACTGACACAGTGACACACACAACTGACACGGTGACTCACACAACTGACACGGTGACACACACAACTGACACAGTGACTCACACAACTGACACAGTGACTCAGACAACTGACACAGTGACACACACAACTGACACAGTGACTCACACAACTAACACAGTGACTCACAACTGACACAGTGACACACACAACTGACACAGTGACTCACACAACTAACACAGTGACTCACAACTGACACAGTGACTCACACAACTGACACGGTGACTCACACAACTGACACAGTGACTCAGACAACTGACACAGTGACTCACAACTGACACGGTGACTCACACAACTGACACAGTGACTCACACAACTGACACGGTGACTCACACAACTGACACAGTGACACACACAACTGACACAGTGACTCACACAACTAACACAGTGACTCACAACTGACACAGTGACTCACACAACTGACACGGTGACTCACACAACTGACACAGTGACTCAGACAACTGACACAGTGACACACACAACTGACCACAGTGACTCACACAACTAACACAGTGACTCACAACTGACACAGTGACTCACACAACTGACACGGTGACTCACACAACTGACACGGTGACTCACACAACTGACACAGTGACTCACAACTGACACAGTGACACACACAACTGACAAAGTGACTCACACAACTGACACAGTGACTCACAACTGACACGGTGACTCAGACAACTGACACAGTGACTCACAACTGACACAGTGACTCACAACTGACACGGTGACTCAGACAACTGACACAGTGACTCACAACTGACACGGTGACTCAGACAACTGACAAAGTGACTCACACAACTGACACAGTGACTCACAACTGACACAGTGACACACACAACTGACCACAGTGACTCACACAACTAACACAGTGACTCACAACTGACACAGTGACTCACACAACTGACACGGTGACTCACACAACTGACACGGTGACTCACACAACTGACACAGTGACTCACAACTGACACAGTGACACACACAACTGACAAAGTGACTCACACAACTGACACAGTGACTCACAACTGACACGGTGACTCAGACAACTGACACAGTGACTCACAACTGACACAGTGACTCACAACTGACACGGTGACTCAGACAACTGACACAGTGACTCACAACTGACACGGTGACTCAGACAACTGACAAAGTGACTCACACAACTGACACAGTGACTCACAACTGACACGGTGACTCAGACAACTGACACAGTGACTCACAACTGACACAGTGACTCACACAACTGACACGGTGACTCACACAACTGACACGGTGACTCACACAACTGACACAGTGACTCACACAACTGACACGGTGAATCACACAACTGACACAGTGACTCAGACAACTGACACAGTGACTCACACAACTGACACGGTGACTCACACAACTGACACAGTGACTCAGACAACTGACACAGTGACACACACAACTGACCACAGTGACTCACAACTGACACAGTGACTCACACAACTGACACGGTGACTCACACAACTGACACGGTGACTCACACAACTGACACGGTGACTCACACAACTGACACAGTGACTCACAACTGACACGGTGACTCAGACAACTGACACAGTGACTCACAACTGACACGGTGACTCAGACAACTGACACAGTGACACACACAACTGACACAGTGACTCACAACTGATACAGTGACTCACACAACTGACACAGTGACTCACAACTGACACAGCGACACACTCAACTGACACGGTGACTCACAACTGACACGGTGACTCACACAACTGACACAGTGACACACACAACTGACACGGTGACACACACAACTGACAAGGTGACTCACAGAACTGACACAGTGACTCACACATCTGACACGGTGACTCACACAACTGACACGGTGACTCACAGAACTGACACAGTGACTCACACATCTGACACGGTGACTCACACAACTGACACAGCGACACACACAACTGACACGGTGACACACACAACTGACACAGCGACACACACAACTGACACGGTGACTCACACAACTGACACAGCGACACACACAACTGACACAGCGACACACACAACTAACACAGCGACACACACAACTGACACGGCGACACACACAACTGACACGGTGACTCACACAACTGACACACACAACTGACACAGCGACACACACAACTGACACAGTGGCTCACACAACTATCACAGCGACTCACACAACTGACACAGTGACACACAACTGACACAGTGACTCACACAACTGACACAACGACGCACACAACTGACACATTGACACACAACTGACACAGTGACACACACAACTGACATGGTGACTCACACAACTAACACAGTGTCACACACAACTGACACAGTGACTCACACAACTGACACAGCGACACACACACCTGACACAGTGACTCACACAACTGACACAGTATCTTACACAACTGACATGGTGACTCACACAACTGACACAGTGACACACACAACTGACACAGTAACTCACAACTGACAAAGTGACACACACAACTGACACAGTGACTCACACAACTGACACAGTGACTCACAACTGACAAAGTGACACACACAACTGACACAGTGACTCACACAACTGACACAGTGACTCACACAACTGACACGGTGACTCACACAACTGACACAGTGACTCAGACAACTGACACAGTGACACACACAACTGACCACAGTGACTCACAACTGACACAGTGACTCACACAACTGACACGGTGACTCACACAACTGACACGGTGACTCACACAACTGACACAGTGACTCACAACTGACACAGTGACACACACAACTGACAAAGTGACTCACACAACTGACACAGTGACTCACAACTGACACGGTGACTCAGACAACTGACACAGTGACTCACAACTGACACGGTGACTCAGACAACTGACACAGTGACACACACAACTGACACAGTGACTCACAACTGATACAGTGACTCACACAACTGACACAGTGACTCACAACTGACACAGCGACACACTCAACTGACACGGTGACTCACAACTGACACGGTGACTCACACAACTGACACAGTGACACACACAACTGACACGGTGACACACACAACTGACAAGGTGACTCACAGAACTGACACAGTGACTCACACATCTGACACGGTGACTCACACAACTGACACGGTGACTCACAGAACTGACACAGTGACTCACACATCTGACATGGTGACTCACACAACTGACACAGCGACACACACAACTGACACGGTGACACACACAACTGACACAGCGACACACACAACTGACACGGTGACTCACACAACTGACACAGCGACACACACAACTGACACAGCGACACACACAACTAACACAGCGACACACACAACTGACACGGCGACACACACAACTGACACGGTGACTCACACAACTGACACACACAACTGACACAGCGACACACACAACTGACACAGTGGCTCACACAACTATCACAGCGACTCACACAACTGACACAGTGACACACAACTGACACAGTGACTCACACAACTGACACAACGACGCACACAACTGACACATTGACACACAACTGACACAGTGACACACACAACTGACATGGTGACTCACACAACTAACACAGTGTCACACACAACTGACACAGTGACTCACACAACTGACACAGCGACACACACACCTGACACAGTGACTCACACAACTGACACAGTATCTTACACAACTGACATGGTGACTCACACAACTGACACAGTGACACACACAACTGACACAGTAACTCACAACTGACAAAGTGACACACACAACTGACACAGTGACTCACACAACTGACACAGTGACTCACAACTGACAAAGTGACACACACAACTGACACAGTGACTCACACAACTGACACAGTGACTCACAACTGACACAGCGACACACACAACTGACACGGTGACTCACACAACTGACACAGTGACTCACACAACTGACACGGTGACTCACACAACTGACACGGTGACTCACACAACTGACACAGTGACTCACAACTGACACAGTGACACACACAACTGACAAAGTGACTCACACAACTGACACAGTGACTCACAACTGACACGGTGACTCAGACAACTGACACAGTGACTCACAACTGACACAGTGACTCACAACTGACACGGTGACTCAGACAACTGACACAGTGACTCACAACTGACACGGTGACTCAGACAACTGACAAAGTGACTCACACAACTGACACAGTGACTCACAACTGACACGGTGACTCAGACAACTGACACAGTGACTCACAACTGACACAGTGACTCACACAACTGACACGGTGACTCACACAACTGACAAGGTGACTCACACAACTGACACAGTGACTCACACAACTGACACGGTGAATCACACAACTGACACAGTGACTCAGACAACTGACACAGTGACTCACACAACTAACACAGTGACTCACAACTGACACAGTGACTCACACAACTGACACGGTGACTCACACAACTGACACAGTGACTCAGACAACTGACACAGTGACACACACAACTGACCACAGTGACTCACACAACTAACACAGTGACTCACAACTGACACAGTGACTCACACAACTGACACGGTGACTAACACAACTGACACGGTGACTCACACAACTGACACAGTGACTCACAACTGACACAGTGACACACACAACTGACAAAGTGACTCACACAACTGACACAGTGACTCACAACTGACACGGTGACTCAGACAACTGACACAGTGACTCACAACTGACACGGTGACTCAGACAACTGACACAGTGACACACACAACTGACACAGTGACTCACAACTGATACAGTGACTCACACAACTGACACAGTGACTCACAACTGACACAGCGACACACTCAACTGACACGGTGACTCACAACTGACACGGTGACTCACACAACTGACACAGTGACACACACAACTGACACGGTGACACACACAACTGACAAGGTGACTCACAGAACTGACACAGTGACTCACACATCTGACACGGTGACTCACACAACTGACACGGTGACTCACAGAACTGACACAGTGACTCACACATCTGACACGGTGACTCATCAACTGACACAGCGACACACACAACTGACACGGTGACACACACAACTGACACAGCGACACACACAACTGACACGGTGACTCACACAACTGACACAGCGACACACACAACTGACACAGCGACACACACAACTAACACAGCGACACACACAACTGACACGGCGACACACACAACTGACACGGTGACTCACACAACTGACACACACAACTGACACAGCGACACACACAACTGACACAGTGGCTCACACAACTATCACAGCGACTCACACAACTGACACAGTGACACACAACTGACACAGTGACTCACACAACTGACACAACGACGCACACAACTGACACATTGACACACAACTGACACAGTGACACACACAACTGACATGGTGACTCACACAACTAACACAGTGTCACACGCAACTGACACAGTGACTCACACAACTGACACAGCGACACACACACCTGACACAGTGACTCACACAACTGACACAGTATCTTACACAACTGACATGGTGACTCACACAACTGACACAGTGACACACACAACTGACACAGTAACTCACAACTGACAAAGTGACACACACAACTGACACAGTGACTCACACAACTGACACAGTGACTCACAACTGACAAAGTGACACACACAACTGACACAGTGACTCACACAACTGACACAGAGACTCACACAACTGACACAGTGACTCACAACTGACACAGCGACACACACAACTGACACGGTGACTCACACAACTGACACGGTGACACACACAACTGACACAGTGACTCACACAACTGACACAGTGACTCAGACAACTGACACAGTGACACACACAACTGACACAGTGACTCACACAACTAACACAGTGACTCACAACTGACACAGTGACTCACACAACTGACACGGTGACTCACACAACTGACACAGTGACTCAGACAACTGACACAGTGACACACACAACTGACCACAGTGACTCACACAACTAACACAGTGACTCACAACTGACACAGTGACTCACACAACTGACACGGTGACTCACACAACTGACACGGTGACTCACACAACTGACACAGTGACTCACAACTGACACAGTGACACACACAACTGATACAGTGACTCACAACTGACACAGTGACACACACAACTGACACAGTGACTCACACAACTGACACAGTGACTCACAACTGACACAGTGACACACACAACTGACACAGTGACTCACACAACTAACACAGTGACTCACACAACTGACACAGTGACTCACAACTGACACGGTGACTGAGACAACTGACACAGTGACACACACAACTGACACAGTGACTCACACAACTGACACGGTGACTCACACAACTGACACAGTGACTCACAACTGACACAGCGACACACACAACTGACACGGTGACTCACAACTGACACAGTGACACACACAACTGACAAAGTGACTCACACAACTGACACAGTGACTCACAACTGACACGGTGACTCAGACATCTGACACAGTGACTCACAACTGACACAGTGACACACACAACTGACACAGTGACTCACAACTGACACAGCGACACACTCATCTGACACGGTGACTCACAACTGACACAGTGACACACACAACTGACACAGTGACTCACACAACTGACACAGTGACTCACAACTGACACGGTGACTGAGACAACTGACACAGTGACATACACAACTGACACAGTGACTCACACAACTGACACGGTGACTCACACAACTGACACAGTGACTCACAACTGACACAGCGACACACACAACTGACACGGTGACACACACAACTGACACAGTGACTCACAACTGATACAGTGACTCACACAACTGACACAGTGACTCACAACTGACACAGCGACACACTCAACTGACACGGTGACTCACAACTGACACAGTGACTCACACAACTGACACAGTGACTCACAACTGACACAGTGACACACACAACTGACACAGTGACTCACACAACTAACACAGTGACTCACACAACTGACACAGTGACTCACAACTGACACGGTGACTGAGACAACTGACACAGTGACATACACAACTGACACAGTGACTCACACAACTGACACGGTGACTCACACAACTGACACAGTGACTCACAACTGACACAGCGACACACACAACTGACACGGTGACTCACACAACTGACACAGTGACTCACAACTGACACAGTGACACACACAACTGACACGGTGACTCACAACTGACACAGTGACACACACAACTGACACAGTGACTCAGACAACTGACACAGTGACTCACACAACTGACACAGTGACTCACAACTGACACAGCGACACACACAACTGACACGGTGACTCACACAACTAACACAGTGACTCACACAACTGACACAGTGACTCACACAACTGACACAGTGACTCACAACTGACACAGTGACACACACAACTGACACGGTGACTCACACAACTGACACAGTGACTCACAACTGACACGGTGACTCAGACATCTGACACAGTGACTCACAACTGACACAGTGACACACACAACTGACACAGTGACTCACAACTGACACAGCGACACACTCATCTGACACGGTGACTCACAACTGACACAGTGACACACACAACTGACACAGTGACTCACACAACTGACACAGTGACTCACAACTGACACGGTGACTGAGACAACTGACACAGTGACATACACAACTGACACAGTGACTCACACAACTGACACGGTGACTCACACAACTGACACAGTGACTCACAACGGACACAGCGACACACACAACTGACACGGTGACACACACAACTGACACAGTGACTCACAACTGATACAGTGACTCACACAACTGACACAGTGACTCACAACTGACACAGCGACACACTCAACTGACACGGTGACTCACAACTGACACAGTGACTCACACAACTGACACAGTGACTCACAACTGACACAGTGACACACACAACTGACACAGTGACTCACACAACTAACACAGTGACTCACAACTGACACGGTGACTGAGACAACTGACACAGTGACATACACAACTGACACAGTGACTCACACAACTGACACGGTGACTCACACAACTGACACAGTGACTCACAACTGACACAGCGACACACACAACTGACACGGTGACTCACACAACTGACACAGTGACTCACAACTGACACAGTGACACACACAACTGACACGGTGACTCACAACTGACACAGTGACACACACAACTGACACAGTGACTCAGACAACTGACACAGTGACTCACACAACTGACACAGTGACTCACAACTGACACAGCGACACACACAACTGACACGGTGACTCACACAACTAACACAGTGACTCACACAACTGACACAGTGACTCACACAACTGACACAGTGACTCACAACTGACACAGTGACACACACAACTGACACGGTGACTCACACAACTGACACAGTGACTCACAACTGACACAGCGACACACACAACTAACACAGTGACTCAAACAACTGACACAGTGACTCACACAACTGACACAGTGACTCACACAACTGACACAGTGACTCACAACTGACACAGTGACACACACAACTGACACGGTGACTCACACAACTGACACAGTGACTCACACAACTGACACAGTGACTCACACAACTGACACAGTGACTAACACAAATGACACGGTGACTCACACAACTGACACAGTGACTCATACAACTGACACAGTGACACACACAACTGACACGGTGACTCACACAACTGACACGATGACTCACACAACTGACACAGCGACACACAGAACTGACACAGTGACTCACACAACTGACACAGTGACTCACACAGCTAACACAGTGACTCACACAACTGACACAGTGACTCACAACTGACACAGTGACTCACACAACTGACACGGTGACTCACACAACTGACACAGTGACTCACAACTGACACAGTGACACACACAACTGACACGGTGACTCACACAACTGACACGGTGACTCACACAACTGACACAGCGACACACAGAACTGACACAGTGACTCACACAAATGACACAGTGACACACACAACTGACACGGTGACTCACACAACTGACACGGTGACACACACAACTGACACAGTGACTCACAGAGTTGACACAGTGACACACACAACTGACACAGTGATTCACACAACTGACGCAGCGACACACACAACTGACACAGTGACACACACAACTGACACAGTGACTCACAACTGACACAGTGACTCACACAACTAACACAGTGACACACACAACTGACACAGTGATTCACAGAATTGACACAGCGACACACACAACTGAAATGGTGACTCACACAACTGACACAGTGACTCACACAACTGACACAGTGACACACACAACTGACACAGCGACACACACAACTAACACAGCGACACACACAACTGACACAGCGACACACACAACTGACACGGTGACTCACACAACTGACACAGTGACTCACACAACTGACACGGTGACACACACAACTGACACAGTGACTCACACAACTGACACAGCGACACACACAACTGACATGGTGACTCACACAACTGACACGGTGACACACACAACTGACAAGGTGACTCACAGAACTGACACAGTGACTCACACATCTGACACGGTGACTCACACAACTGACACGGTGACACACATAACTGACACAGCGACACACACAACTGACACGGTGACTCACACAACTGACACAGCGACACACACAACTGACACGGTGACTCACACAACTGACATGGTGACTCACACAACTGACACACACAACTGACACAGCGACACACACAACTAACGCAGCGACTCACACAACTGACACAGTGACACACAACTGACACAGTGACTCACACAACTGACACAACGACGCACACAACTGACACAGTGACACACAACTGACACTGTGACACACAACTGACACAGTGACACACACAACTGACATGGTGACTCACACAACTGACTCACACAACTGACACAGTGACACACAACTGACACAGTGACACACACAACTGACATGGTGACTCACACAACTAACACAGTGACGCACACAACTGACACAGTGACTCACACAACTGACACAGTGACTCACACAACTGACACGGTGACTCACACAACTGACACAGCGACACACACAACTGACACAGTGACTCACACAACTGACACAGTATCTTACACAACTGACATGGTGACTCACACAACTGACACAGTGACACACACAACTGACACAGTGACTCACACAACTGACACAGTGACACACACAACTGACATGGTGACATTTGCCAGCAGTGATGCGAAAGGTGTGTTTTGAAGGCGACAACGGATGAACGGACACCGCGCAACAATCGCCAAACAGGAGGGTTCCCTCCCAGTCGGGGAACACTTCAGCAGTCATGGACATTCATCCACCGACCTTCGGGTAAGCGTACTCCAAGGCGGCCTTCGAGACACACGACAACGCAAAATCGTCGAGCAGAAATTGATAGCCAAGTTCCGCACCCATGAGGACGGCCTCAACCGGGATCTTGGGTTCATGTCACGCTACACGTTACCCCACCAGCGAACAAATGTTATCTGTTTTTAATATAATGGGTCATTTGCTGGCTCTCTCTGCCTTCCGGATGTTTCTGCCTCTCTCTGTGTTTTTTTTTCTCTGTTTTTTTTCCCTGTTTGTTTTTTTATTGAATGTGTATTCGGAGGTTCTGCAGGTAACACCTCTCTGTCTGAACACGGTGATTGCCTTGGCAACGGGCAGTTGCAGGGGCAGTCTGTAAACACCATGTATTATTGTTCAATATGTATAAATGCGTAGGCTTCAAGGAGATCTTGAAACATTTGCCTGAGGAAGGAGAAAATCTCCGAAAGCTTGTGAATTTAAAATAAAATTGCTGGACTATAACTTGGTGTTGTAAAATTGTTTACAATTGAAGGATATCATCATGTTTGTGTCTATGAACAAACTCCAATGCAGTGATCAATAACTTTACTGTTGCAATGGCCTTTAGTGTAGCCATGTACAAGTTAAAGAAGCCAGAGGCAATTCTAACAAGGCCACTGAGTTCAAGTTTCCTGGTTGCTGGGAGCACAGAACAACTTGGTACTAATTGCACTGGGAGACCAACTGGCAAGTGACAGGTCTCCCACACATTACATACTCCACCAGCCCTCGTTCAGCCAGTGGTAACTGAGTGTGATTTTGCACAGGACAGAGTTCTAGATGACGGCACTGCCTGGGAGAGCAGTGTGTGAAGCTATGGGGCTGATATTCTATACTGACGTTTGGATTCATTGAACATAGAATCACAGAGCGGCTACAGCAGACGAGGAGGCCATTCGGCCCATCGAGCCTGTGCCGGTTCTTTGCAATCCTGCTAGTCCCATTCTCCGTAGACCTGCAATTTTTTTCCCTTCAAGTATTTATCCAATTCCATTTTGAAAGCCATGGTGGAATCTGCTTCCACCGCCCTTTCAGGCAGCACATTCCAGATCATCACAACTCCCTGTGTAAAAAGGCTTATCCTCATGTCGCCTTTGATTCTTTTGCCAATCACCTTAAAAGTTGATGCAGAACGCTGAGGTGCAGTTGTATCAGCTCTTGTCTTCCTGGCAGAAATGTGAAGGTTTTGGCTTAAAACCTTGGTGTATCTCGTTGGTTAGGCTCATTCTTTGATTGACGCGAGACTGTATGATGCAAAATGGTGTTCTAACTGCTGGAGAGCAAATTTAATGCCGTTTGGTTTCAATCATTCTATTGGGCCATATTTGTGTAGATTCCTCTCTCCCATTCCCAGACGGCATGCCCCTGCTGATAGCTTGGCTGAGAGAAGGTCACCCAGAGATGGCCGGTGATCAAACCAGGTCCTTCCTGGTCTGTGTGTCTCAGAACTCACCACACGGTGCAAGCCAGAACCAAGCTTAGTTTAGAATATCTATACTTTTTTTTATTTTGCAAAAGGATACAGGGCAGGATCAGCCTCATAACTTATGATGTGGGCATCGCTGGCAAGGCTGGCATTTATCGCCCATCCCTGGTTGCCCCTTGAGAAGATGGTGGTGAGCCTTCTTGAACCGCTGCAGTCCGTGTGATGATTGTGTCCCACAGTGGTAATGATTGTTTTATTACTGAGTGGCCTTGCGAGCTACTTCAGAGGGTATTAAAGTCAACCACTTACTGTGCTACTACACCAGTACAGAGCTCAGCAATATTCCCAGAGTAATATAAAACTGGGGCTTTTAGTGTTGCAGCAATAAAGTTAAGGTGAAGGAGCCTTTTTATTAAAAGGGTTCTCTAAAAGGGGACGTGTATTTTATTGAATTGTCACCTAATGGTGGTGATGGTGATAGCTGTACACATTAATGTCACTCAGTTGCTTCTTGTTACCACGTTTTATGGTTTAAAACTGGTGGTTCGAGGGAGCCTGGGGATACGGCTCTCCCAGAGTAATCTCACAAAGTTCCACTCCACTAACATCATCACAACAAGGAGATCAGCACAGTACGATCGCCCCAGGCTGCCTCTAACCAGCACTTTGAAAGCTTAAAACACGGAGACAAGAGAGGGCTGAGGAACACGGCACGAGTAGGGTGAGTGATGAGGGAGGTGCGACATCCCACGATTGGTTGGGTGAGTTTCTACACTTCCTGTAGCCTGACTTGCTGCATGAGGAACAAGGGCCAATCCCAGCTTCTGGGGGATAACCAATCACTGACCCCAAGACAAGAGCTGGAATCATCCATCCCGACAGCAAAGTTTCAGGGAGGGGCTTGGGGGGGTTGTGGGGGGGTGAGGAGTTGAGGGGTGAGGTGGGGGTTGTGGGAGGGGTGAGGAGTTGAGGGGTGAGGTGGGGGTTGTGGGGGGGGTGAGGAGTTGAGGGGTGAGGTGGGGGTTGTGGGGGGGTGAGGAGTTGAGGGGTGAGGTGGGGGTTGTGGGAGGGGTGAGGAGTTGAGGGGTGAGGTGGGGGTTGTGGGGGGGGTGAGGAGTTGAGGGGTGAGGTGGGGGTTGTGGGGGGGTTGAGAGTTGGGGGGTTGGGAGATGGGGAGTTGGGGTGGGGTAGAGGATTGTGGGGGGTGGGGTGGGCTCACTGTTTGTGGGGGGGGTGCGGGTGGGCTCACTGTTTGTGGGGGGGGTGCGGGTGGGCTCACTGTTTGTGGGGGGGGTGCGGGTGGGCTCACTGTTTGTGGTGGGGGCGCGGGTGGGCTCACTGTTTGTGGGGGGGGTGCGGGTGGGCTCACTGTTTGTGGGGGGGGGGGAATAGGCTCCTGCAGCAGGGGTTGGACACCCACTTCAGCTTAAAGGGGCAGGCAGTCTAAGAAAGGAAGAAAGACTTGCATTTATTTAGCACCTTACACGACCTCAGGACGTCCCAAAGCGCTTTACAGCCAATGAAGTACTTTTGAATTGTAGTCACTGTTGTAATGTAGAAAACGTGGCAGCCAATTTGGACACAGCAAGATCCCACAAACAGCAATGAGACAAATAACCAGATAGTTGGTTGAGGGATGAATATTGGCCCCAGGACACCGGGGAGTCTCGGTGGTGAGAAATATTTTGCTGTTTGGAGAAATTTGTTTTTATTGTTTCTTCTCAGGATGTGGGCGTCGCTGGCAAGGCCGGCATTTATTACCCATCCCTAGTTGCCTCTTGAGAAGGTGGTGGTGAGCCGCCTTCTTGAACCGCTGCGGTCCATGTGGTGAAGGTGCTCCCACAATTGTGATTATTGTTTCAGAATCGAGAAGCCTTGCCAGCCACTTCAGAGGGCGTTAATGTTAACCACATACTGTGGTCTGGAGTCAGGTACAGGTCACTCCGGGCATGGGATAGCAGATTCCCCTTCCCTAAAGAATGTTAGTGAACCAGGTGGGTTTTTAACGAGAATCCGACAGCTTTCATTGTCATTTTGCTCTGGTGTCAGCATCGGAGGGAGAGTGATACCACTGAGCCAAGCTGGCACATACATGGCTCGGCTACCTTTATGGTAAGTAATCCTGTGGGCAGATATCCCACCAGACAAAGATAAGCCATCAAGGTTCATCCTGCCGTCTTGCAAGGAACTAATCGTCTACTAGTTGGCACCAGTGGCTTTTGTTTAAACCATTTCTGATAACGCAGTGTGTTCCCCAGATTCAACCTTTGCGTTCATTATGTCATGGTCTCCTGCTGGAAAGTGCGTGCGTGAATTGGGTTAGTTGTGTTATTCCCCATGGTGGAATAGCCTTCTCACACTCACCGTCAAGGGTCGCGCGTGAAGAATGTGACAGCGGGAGGGCAATACTGACGACCGCTAGCATTTCAACAACTGTAACCCAAAGCAGGCCAATGCCTGGGGGGATGGGGTGGGGGAGAGGGGAGGAATCTATGCAGCAATGACTCCCGCATTACACAGTGCGATCTCAGCGAGGCTGTTGGTCAGTACACTCCCTGAACAAAATAAGGGGTGCTCGCAGGCTGGTGAGCTTCTGTATTTTGACTTTCCCTTTCAAGGTGGAGCATCAGCTGTAATTCTGAATCTGTGTTTGATTGGACTCAGACAATAACTGGTTCTCTCTCAGGGGCAGATGATCAAATAGAATCTTAATCACCAGCTGACTGCTTCCGACAGACAGTTACTTTCCTTTTTATTTGCAGTTGCATTGTTTAAGTGTTGCTAATGAGTGTTCTTGTCTCCCTGTTGGGGGGAGTGGCTGAATCCCATGCATTGTGTTGGCGATACAATGCTATCTCATTCACTTGAAACTTTTATGCCCAACTGGCACTGACTGACTCACAATCCTTCGGACCTGAGGAGCTGAACAGCTTCAAGGTCCTGGGAAAGAGTGAATCTGAGCAGGAGATGGGACAAGGAGTCTTGATTTCAACAGTGAGGAAACAGGGAGGAGAAGGAGTGTGTAGGATGGGATTTTAGGAGCAGAGGAGGAACTAAAGGGTAAAGTTGAGAAGAGTCCTGACCAGAGGGGAGATGAGGAGAATTTTTTTTTTACGCAGCGAGTTGTTCTGATCTGGAACGTACTGCTTGAAAGGGCGGTGGAAACAGATTCAATAGTAACTTTCAACAGGGAATTGGATAAATACTTAAAGAGGAAAAATTTGCAGGGCTATGGGGAAAGGGCAGGGGGAGTGGGACTAATTGGATAGCTCTTTCAAAGAGCCGGCACAGGTTCGATGGGTCGAATGGCCTCCTTCTGTGCTCCATGATTCCAAATGAGTCTGAATGAACACTGAGCCTAAGAATTCAAGATCTAACGGAGCTCCAGCAAATTATAATTTATTGAGTGAGTTCATCAGTCCTGCTTATGTTCAGCTACTGGGAGCAACAGATGTCGGAGGGTGAGGGTGAGGGGGAGGGGAGGGGCAGAGGGAGGGGGAGGGGAGGGGAGGGGGAGCGGGAGAGGGAGTGGGAGTGGGAGAGCAGGAGGGGGCGGGGAGCAGGAGGGGGCAGGGGAGTGGGAGAGGGAGATGGGGGGAAGTGGAAGAGGGAGGGAGGGGAAGAAGTTGGAGAGGGAGGGGTGGGGGAGGGGGAGAGGGGGGGCAGAGGGAGGGGAGGGGAGGGGGGAGGGGAGGGGAGGGGGCGGGGGAGTGGGAGGGGGAGCGGGAGAGGGCGGGGGAGTGGGAGGGGGAGCGGGAGAGCAGGAGGGGGTGGGGAGCAGGAGGGGGCAGGGGAGTGGGAGAGGGAGATGGGGGGAAGTGGAAGAGGGAGGGAGGGGAAGAAGTTGGAGAGGGAGGGGTGGGGGAGGGGGAGCAGGCGTGGAAGGGGATGGGGAGCGGGTGGGACTGGGAGGGGGAGGGGAAGCTGGAGGGGGGAGCAGGACAGGGAGGGGGAGCGGAAGGGGGAAGGGGAGGAGGAGTGGGAGGGGGAAGACGAGCGGGAGGGGGAAGGGAAGGGGAAGTGTGAGGGGAAAGGGAGGGGGAGAGGGTGGGAGAGGGGGTAGGGAGGGGAAGTGTGAGCGGGAGGAGGAGAGAGAGGGGGAGGAGTGGGAGGGGGAGAGGGAGCAGGAGGGAAAGGGGAGCAGGAGGGGGAGGGGGAATGGGAGCGGAAGGGAGCCCTGACCACAGAGCCGTGATTCGCTGAGTTCAAGGTGCCTGTGACTTGTAGCGGGTGAATATAGGCCTCGAATTACAATTCCAGATGCAGGGCTTTCATTCTGAAGGATCGCATTGTATTGTTGACCAGGATTAATTGGGATGAATACTCCCCCCGATCCTCCCGGGACACTGGACCATTGCCCACCAAGTGAGAAGGGTTTGACTTGGTCTTCACAAAGCTGCCACACTCAGACTGCCGAATAATGTTCCATTAATGTTATTTCCATAACTCTTCTCAATCGAGGCAGCAGTGACACGCATCGTGGAAAGGCTTGGGGTTTAATTGGTATCACATAGCACATGTTCCTTATTTTGCAGCTTGTAACTGTTCCAAGTCCCACCTCATTTTTCCAACATCCTGGAGTGTCGTTAGGAAGTAAAGGATTAAAGTTGAGTCCAAACCTTAATTTCTTGACGAGTTGCAACAAAGATCAGGATTTTATTTGATTCTCTGCCCTCATCCTCATCCTCCTTCTCTTCCTTTTCCTGCTCTGCCCTCCTCCGTCTTTAACTCGACTCTTATTGATCATTTGTTTTTGAAGAACAGCCCGTTTACTAAATTTGGCACTTTATTGACCTCCGTGTTCCAAGTCAGCAAATGCCTCTTCGGCGAATATCAGTCTGGATGTGGTTGGTGATGTTGTTCAAATGGTATGTCTCCAAGTGCCAAACCCCACAGTGAGGCCAAAGGCACTTTCTTCCTCTCTTTTCAAAGCCTGGCCTTCCTCTCGTGGATTGACGCCTGTGCTCTCTTCCTTTGGCCCTGAATTTCTCTCCCTTTTCCCTCCCCCCACAAATCTCCCCGTGCTGATTCTCAGAAATTTGTGTGCAAATACCAAATTAGTGACATAAGTGGAGCAAGCCGCATGTTGGTCCTCATCAGTTAACAGACGATGAAACTTTGTAGATGGCATGAAGGAACGAAGGAACTCTCCAGTTCCTGATCTCAGTCGCATTGTAGTGGAGAGACTCTGAGCAGAGCCCAGGCACTTCTGTAGAGGGGATATCACACCTACATTTGGTCTCACACACACACACACACACACACACATGCACACACACACAGATACATGCACACAGACTCTCACACAGACACACATACAGACACATGCATACACACACAGACACACGCACACACAAACACAGACACATGCACACACACACACACACACACACAGATACATGCACACAGACACACATACAGACACATGCATACACACACAGACACACGCACACACAAACACAGACACATGCACACACACACACACAACACACACACACAGATACATGCACACAGACTCTCACACAGACACACATACAGACACATGCATACACACACAGACACACGCACACACAAACACAGACACATGCACACGCACTCATACAGACACACACACATGTACACATGCACTCACACACACAGATGCACACACTCACACACAGCCAAACTCTTACACACGCATACACACACGCAGACACACATATCTACAGCACTCTGGTACCTCATTCAGAGGCCTATTCTCGAAGTGTGCTCAGACAGTGGGTTTGACACACCACAACAAGACTTATCCCTGGCTTCTTCTCACATTTGCCTCGAGCACTCTGCATGGGTCATTGCCAGATAACATGGAGCATGAATGCTGGTTGATATTTCCTCTCCATACCTGGGACATTGGAGCTAGTGCTCTGGTTCTGGCCTCACTGAATTTCCAAGCTCAGCATCGACCGGAAATTACACCTGTAACTTTCTTGGTCGGAGTGGCTCGTTAATATTAAACAGCACAGGGGAAGAATGGTTTTGGATTCTGTGTGGAGTGATATTATAAACACTTGTTTGCAATGTGACTATACACAGAGTGAGCAAAGCAGTCCCTCCCACCAGAGTTTATTTATTCATTGGAACCTTTTCCAAATTCCCCAAAACTCTGCCAGTGTGAAATTTTCAGCTTAAGAAAAAAATCAAGAACTTGCATTTCTACAGGGCCTTTCATGACCTCAGGACGTCCCAAAGCTCTTTACAGCCAATTTGTTTTTTTTTGATATGTAGTCACTGTGGTAATGTAGGAAACACAGTCAATGAATCTCAGAAGTTTGCTGATATTCAGACCTGCCTCAAACTTCACTCATGATTGCTAATTCATCAGAAACTCGGGACTGTAGCATGGGCTTTGAGTGAATTATTTCACATTACTGACCTGTGCAATCTTCACTTGTACACAGGTACACGTGACAAAAGAACACTGGCATGAGGTCGTGCTGTGCGAGCTTAGGGTATGAAAGATGGACTTTTTTGTCTGATATTCTTTTGTTCACCATTTAATGGAGGCGTTAACCTATAATTTACTACATTCAGCTCCTGTACACTAATACTACGCAACCTGACATCACAGCATTTGTGTTTATTTAAGTGTTTAAAGGATTTTATCCCCATCCTGATATCAGGTAAATGAGAATTGTTTTTAACAAAAATAAAAGATCTAATACAGTTGGTCTCACTAAACAAATAACATATTATTTGTGTAAACTCTGCTGATCGCCCCATTCTAATGATGACTTCCTCTATGTCCACCACTATTCCTGTCTCTCTCTCATTTTCTCTCGCTCTCTCTCTTTCTCTTCTATCTCTCTTGGTTTCTCTCTCTATCTCTCTCTCTCTCTCTCTATTGTTCTCTCTCTGACTCTCTCACTATATATATCTCTCTCTGACTTTTTCAATATATACCTCTCTCTTTATTGTTCTCTCTCTGACTCTCTTTCTATATCTCTCTCTATTGTTCTCTCTCTCTCTGACTATATATATCTCTCTCTCTATTGTTCTCTCTCTCTCTGACTATATATCTCTCTCTCTATTGTTCTCTCTCTCTCTGACTCTCTATATATCTCTCTCCCTCTATTGTTCTCTCTCTGACTCACTATATATATCTCTCTATTGTTCTCTCTCTCTCTGACTATATATATCTCTCTCTATTGTTCTCTCTCTCTCTGACACTCTTTATCTCTCTCTCTATTGTTCTCTCTCTCTCTGACTCTCTATATGTCTCTCTCCCTCTATTGTTCTCTCTCTGACTCACTATATATCTCTCTCTATTGTTCTCTCTCTCTATATCTCTCTCCCTCTATTGTTCTCTCTCTCTGACTCTATATCTCTCTCCCTCTATTGTTCTCTCTCTCTCTCTCTCTCTATTGTTCTCTCTCTCTGTCTCTCTCTCTATCTCTATTGTTCTCTCTCTCTGTCTCTCTCCCTCTTTGTTCTCTCTCTCTCTCTGACTCTCTCTCTATCTCCCTCTCTATTGTTCTCTCTCTCTGTCTCTCTCCCTCTATTGTTCTCTCTCTCTCTGATTCTCTTTCTATATCTCTCTCTCTATTGTTCTCTCTATATATCCCTCTCCCTCTATTGTTCTCTCTCTCTGACTCTCTATATCTCTCTCCCTCTATTGTTCTCTCTCTCTCTGACTCTCTATATCTCTCTCTCTCTATTGTTCTCTCTCTCTGACTCTATCTATCTCTCTCTCTATTGTTCTCTCTCTCTGAATCTCTCTATATCTCTCTCTCTCTATTGTTCTCTCTCTTTGACTTTCTATATATCTCTCCCTCTATTGTTCTCTCTCTATTGTTCTCTCTCTATTTATCTCTCCCTCTATTGTTCGCTCTGTCTCTCTCTGACTCTCTCTATATCTCTCTCCCTCTATTGTTCTCTCTCTCTGACTCTCTATATATCTCTCTCCCTCTATTGTTCTCTCTCTATATATATCTCTCCCTCTATTGTTCTCTCTCTCTCTGACTCTCTATATCTCTCTCTCTCTATCTCTCTCCCTCTATTGTTCTCTCTCTCTGTCTCTCTCCCTCTATTGTTCTCTCTCTCTGACTCTCTCTATATCTCTCTCTCTCTATTGTTCTCTCTCTTTGAATCTCTATATATCTCTCTCCCTCTATTGTTCTCTCTCTATTGTTCTCTCTCTATTTATCTCTCCCTCTATTGTTCGCTCTGTCTCTCTCTGACTCTCTCTATATCTCTCTCCCTCTATTGTTCTCTCTCTCTGTCTCTGACTCTCTCTATCTCTATTGTTCTCTCTCTCTCTCTCTGTCTCTCTCTCTATATATATATCTCTCCTTCTATTGTTCTCTCTCTCTCTCTCTATATATATATATATATATCTCCCTCTATTGTTCTCTCTCTCTCTGTCTCTCTCTCTATATATATATCTCTCCTTTTATTGTTCTCTCTCTCTCTCTCTCTATATATATATATATATATCTCCTTCTATTGTTCTCTCTCTCTCTATATATATATATATATATATATATATCTCCCTCTATTGTTCTCTCTCTCTGTCTTTCTCCCTCTCTGTGGCTCTGAGACACTTCCACTTGTTGCAGTCTTTGGACCTGAGCATTGTTGAGACTGTGGCTATGTTGTACTCAGTCCAGAGCACTTCCTGTGAAGCGATTCCATACCCTAAAGCCCGGTTCTTTGGCATCCCCTCCAAAGATGTGTTGGGCCTGCACTTTTGCCCACTTGTGTAGTCCCCACTTGAACCCCGTTCTATTTCTCTGGCTCATGCCATTACCATTCAGGCAATGCTCCCAACACCATCAGCGCTAACTACTGGGAGCCCACCTCTGGTGGATGGGAGACCAGACTGCTGCCATGTTTAACTGGCCGCAGCAGCTTTAAAGGGATAGGCCATAGATTTTAAAACTAAGAGCAACGCATTCTGAAAGATGCTAGGTGGTGCTGTTACAGGGCACAGAACATGCAGGTTTTCAGAGTCCTCCACAGAGGTTTCATTGGCCCAAATAAAGGGAAATAAGAGGGCAGTTATAGACCACTGAAGGAGGACAAATGGAGAAATATCCCACGCACAGGGGCTGAGAGGGCAGACGGGGCCTCGGTTTATCGTCGCACCTGAAAGACGGTTCCTCCGACAGTGCAGCACTCCGTCAGCACTGGCACTGGGCATGTCGGAATGGATTATGTGCTCAAGTCTCTGGAGTGGGACTTGAACCCATGACTTTCTTGACTCACAGGCAAGACCGCTCCCCACTGAACCACGGCTGACACCATAGAGTGGTGAAGCCAGCTTCAGGTTGGTCTAAACATCCATCTTCTCAGGTGCCTTCAGCTCCTGCAGCCTCGGCTAACTCATCACAACACAGTGTGAATGTGTAAGGTCAGCCCTCGAGCCAGAAGTGTTGTGGTCCTCGTGCTTTTCATCCGCCTCTACTAACCCCTCTTCCCTTTGGGCTTTTCTGGGTGTGTCACAGCAACAAGCAGCAGGAGAGCCCGGGGCAGGAACCTAGCCCATGTTTTCAAAATGGGAAGGTGGCAGATGTGGATGAATCCCAAATCTTTGTGTGTGAACAACTTAATGTTTGTGGAAAAGAGGGAACACAGCAACAAAACTGTTTTTGTAACGGCCACAGGTAGTGGTTACAAAAAGGTATCCCAAGTAAGTGGCCTCGCAGATAGCAAAAGGTTCACATGGGCAAGGTCTTCACGCAGCACGGCCTCAGGTACCCGCTTACCCTGCAGGCCTTGTTCACCTTCCTCTTCCTCCGCTGAGGAATCCTCTGTAAATTGTACAGACATGTAGCATGCAGCAGATGACAGCGAGTTGAGACACCCTGGCTGGACTGCCCAGGTCTATCAAGTCACAGGAGATGTGCCTTCAGAGTAACTTGATTAGAATCCAGGTGACACCCAGAGCCTTTGGCTCAGCTCTGTCTGAGGAAACCGAGCCAGAGGCGACAGACGCTGCCCAGATGATCCCAATCTCTGAGCAGTCATCCAGACACCTGCCTGTCAGCTGGAAACAGTAATGGTGAACTAGGCTGTCGAAATAAAGGACTCATAGCAGCTCTCTGGCAAGTGAGCATCTGTGCACATTATTAGTTGGTTCTGATCACATATCAGCTTTCCAGTCATTGAGTGAAACTCTTCCTTGTTGAATTGGTTGATCCGTGATGGGAAGGTGCATGTTTGCCAATGCGGGTGTAGTGAATTGCATCTTGCACCTGGGGAAATGATTATGTGCTGAAGTTCTACAATGGGGCTTAAGCCTACAATGTCCTGACTCAGAGGGGAGAGGCTCCCAACACAGCCAAGCTGACACCTTGTGAAAAAAAGTAGGGAAGAATATTTCAGGGCAAAATATCTGAAGCTTTAGGTCGCAAACAAGCTGCTTCAGTCTGCCAGTGCCCCCTGTTCCAGTGATATAGTAGAGTACAAGCCTCTAGCACTACAGCCAGTGTCCCCTGTTCCAGTGATATAATGGGGTACAAGTATCTCCGCCAGTGTCCCCTGTTCCAGTGATATAATGGGGTACAAGTCTCTCCGCCAGTGTCCCCTGTTCCAGTGATATAGTGGGGTACAAGTCTCTCCGCCAGTGCCCCCTGTTCCAGTGATATAATGGGGTACAGGTCTCTCCGCCAGTGTCCCCTGTTCCAGTGATATAGTGGGGTACAAGTCTCTCCGCCAGTGCCCCCTGTTCCAGTGATATAATGGGGTACAAGTCTCTCCGCCAGTGTCCCCTGTTCCAGTGATATAATGGGGTACAAGTATCTCCGCCAGTGTCCCCTGTTCCAGTGATATAATGGGGTACAAGTCTCTCCGCCAGTGTCCCCTGTTCCAGTGATATAATGGGGTACAAGTATCTCCGCCAGTGTCCCCTGTTCCAGTGATATAATGGGGTACAAGTATCTCCGCCAGTGTCCCCTGTTCCAGTGATATAATGGGGTACAAGTCTCTCCGCCAGTGTCCCCTGTTCCAGTGATATAATGGGGTACAAGTCTCTCCGCCAGTGCCCCCTGTTCCAGTGATATAATGGGGTACAAGTCTCTCCACCAGTGTCCCCTGTTCCAGTGATATAATGGGGTACAAGTCTCTCCGCCAGTGTCCCCTGTTCCAGTGATATAATGGGGTACAAGTCTCTCCGCCAGTGTCCCCTGTTCCAGTGATATAATGGGGTACAAGTCTCTCCGCCAGTGCCCCCTGTTCCAGTGATATAATGGGGTACAAGTCTCTCCACCAGTGTCCCCTGTTCCAGTGATATAATGGGGTACAAGTCTCTCCGCCAGTGCCCCCTGTTCCAGTGATATAGTGGGGTACAAGTCTCTCCGCCAGTGTCCCCTGTTCCAGTGATATAATGGGGTACAAGTCTCTCAGCCAGTGTCCCCTGTTCCAGTGATATAATGGGGTACAAGTCTCTCAGCCAGTGTCCCCTCTTCCAGTGATATAGTGGGGTACAAGTCTCTCTGCCAGTGCCCCCTGTTCCAGTGATATAGTGGGGTACAAGTCACTCCGCCAGTGTCCCCTGTTCCAGTGATATAGTGGGGTACAAGTCTCTCCGCCAGTGTCCCCTGTTCCAGTGATATAATGGGGTACAAGTATCTCCGCCAGTGTCCCCTGTTCCAGTGATATAATGGGGTACAAGTCTCTCGGCCAGTGTCCCCTGTTCCAGTGATATAATGGGGTACAAGTCTCTCCGCCAGTGTCCCCTGTTCCAGTGATATAATGGGGTACAAGTCTCTCCGCCAGTGCCCCCTGTTCCAGTGATATAATGGGGTACAAGTCTCTCCACCAGTGCCCCCTGTTCCAGTGATATAATGGGGTACAAGTCTCTCCGCCAGTGTCCCCTGTTCCAGTGATATATTGGGGTACAAGTCTCTCCGCCAGTGCCCCCTGTTCCAGTGATATAGTGGGGTACAAGTCTCTCCGCCAGTGTCCCCTGTTCCAGTGATATAATGGGGTACAAGTCTCTCAGCCAGTGTCCCCTGTTCCAGTGATATAATGGGGTACAAGTCTCTCAGCCAGTGTCCCCTCTTCCAGTGATATAGTGGGGTACAAGTCTCTCTGCCAGTGCCCCTGTTCCAGTGATATAGTGGGGTACAAGTCTCTCCACCAGTGTCCCCTGTTCCAGTGATATAATGGGGTACAAGTCTCTCAGCCAGTGTCCCCTGTTCCAGTGATATAGTGGGGTACAAGTCTCTCAGCCAGTGTCTCCTGTTCCAGTGATATAATGGGGTACAAGTCTCTCTGCCAGTGCCCCCTGTTCCAGTGATATAGTGGGGTACAAGTCTCTCTGCCAGTGCCCCCTGTTCCAGTGTTATAGTGGGGTACAAGTCTCTCAGCCAGTGTCCCCTGTTCCAGTGAAATAATGGGGTATAAGTCTCTCTGCCAGTGCCCCCTGTTCCAGTGATATAATGGGGTACAAGTCTCTCAGCCAGTGTCCCCTGTTCCAGTGAAATAATGGGGTACAAGTCTCTCCGCCAGTGCCCCCTGTTCCAGTGATATAATGTGGTACAAGTATCTCCGCCAGTGTCCCCTGTTCCAGTGATATAGTGGGGTACAAGTCTCTCCGCCAGTGTCCCCTGTTCCAGTGATATAATGGGGTACAAGTCTCTCAGCCAGTGCCCCCTGTTCCAGTGATATAATGGGGTACAAGTCTCTCCGCCAGTGCCCCCTGTTCCAGTGATATAATGGGGTACAAGTCTCTCCGCCAGTGTCCCCTGTTCCAGTGATATAATGGGGTACAAGTCTCTCAGCCAGTGTCCCCTGTTCCAGTGATATAATGGGGTACAAGTCTCTCAGCCAGTGTCCCCTGTTCCAGTGATATAATGGGGTACAAGTCTCTCAGCCAGTGCCCCCTGTTCCAGTGATATAATGGGGTACAAGTCTCTCTGCCAGTGCCCCCTGTTCCAGTGATATAATGGGGTTCAAGTCTCTCAGCCAGTGTCCCCTGTTCCAGTGATATAATGGGGTACAAGTCTCTCAGCCAGTGTCCCCTGTTCCAGTGATATAATGGGGTACAAGTCTCTCTGCCAGTGCCCCCTGTTCCAGTGTTATAGTGGGGTTCAAGTCTCTCAGCCAGTGTCCCCTGTTCCAGTGATATAATGGGGTACAAGTCTCTAGTACTGCAGGATGATGTGTTTGGTGAGAAAATGAGGCAACAAAAACATCCCATAAACCTGCCTCTTAAATCTCATGCCCTCTCAGGAGTACCAGTATCAGTTTAGAGGCTTGTGAATCAGGCCAATGAAATAAGACTCTGAAATTCATAAAATCCTAGGATTCTCCGGCTGAAGTTCAATAAAAACTCTTAACAAGACCCTCAAATGGGATTAACCTAATTCCAGTTTTGGCCCTTGGCTACTTCCAGATAAGACCATCAATAATCAGATTGGCAGTTGGTGGTTGCCCTTACAGAGGGGGATGTTTCCATGGGTCTCTGAAACGCACTGGGGTCTCCCTCATCTGACTGTACGTCCTGTGTGAGCCGGGACAATCTGTGTGCAGGATATTTAAACACAACCCAAGCAGTCCTCATACATGTCCTCATACCTGTCCACATACCTGTCCACATACATGTCCTTGCACCTGTCCACACGCCTGTCCACACGCCTGTCCTCACGCCTGTCCTCAAGCCTGTCCTCACGCCTGTCCTCACGCCTGTCCACACGCCTGTCCTCACGCCTGTCCTCACGCCTGTCCACACGCCTGTCCTCAAGCCTGTCCACACGCCTGTCCACACGCCTGTCCTCACGCATGTCCTCATGCCTGTCCTCACGCCTGTCCACACGCCTGTCCTCACGCATGTCCTCATGCCTGTCCTCACGCCTGTCCACACGCCTGTCCTCACGCCTGTCCTCACGCCTGTCCACACGCCTGTCCTCACGCCTGTCCACACGCCTGTCCTCACGCATGTCCTCATGCCTGTCCTCACGCCTGTCCACACGCCTGTCCTCACGCCTGTCCTCACGCCTGTCCACACGCCTGTCCTCACGCCTGTCCTCACGCCTGTCCACACGCCTGTCCTCACGCCTGTCCTCACGCCTGTCCACACGCCTGTCCACACGCCTGTCCACACGCCTGTCCTCACGCCTGTCTGCACTCCTGTCCTCTCACATGCTTGCTTCAGCAAACATCGGGAGACAACGATCGGGACTGGAACCCAGTCTAACTTTCAGTTCCTACCCTCAGGGTACTGAGGCCAATAGTAATGACTCAACTGTTGCTTCCTCTGGCCTCAGCCAACCAGCACAGACTGAGGATTAAACCCGAGACCTTCTGGTCCTGTAAAGCTCAGAACCAGACGACACAGTCCATTCCCCATAAGCTATCGATGGAGTCTGTAATTTTATTTACTTTTTTTCCACGAAACCATTGATATCAAAATAATCCATACACATGGAGAAGCAGAAAATCCCAAGAGCCTCTCTTTACACCATCTAGCGGGCAATCAAATCTGTTTGTTTTAGGTTTCTCTTATTTAGTGCCTAACAATCCAGCGCTCATCTGGTAGCAGTGAAAAATAATGGGTGCCACTCAGCAGGCAGGAACCTGTCAGGTACAAATAGACCCCTCACATTTCTCCTACAGATCACTTTCTAATGTCATTCTTCATGGACTCTACATCCATCAGCTTGATGTGATTATGCTCACAAAGCTGCAACAAACACACTCCTCAAATTTGTTCCGATTAATTTGGCTGTCTACTGGACCATTGCCCACAAGTGTTTAATGATTCAATTGCACAGGATTTGAGATGTCAATTTGTACTGTATCCAGTTACTTAGCTCACGAGTCAGGGGGGCAGAACAAAGTATCTCGCACTTTCTTTGTCCTGGCTAAGACTGCAGAGGATGCTTGAGAGTTAGACATGTGAGAAAAGGAATGCAAGAACACCAAGACTGAGTATCTGATCACCTCAGCCTGCCCTGATCCCCAGACCCTTCGATCCAATTCCCAGTTACATATTTATTCAATTATCTTGGAAGGATTCGATCTACTTTATTGGAGTGTCCGTTCTGCTTATCAACTATCCTGTTGGGAAAATCTCTAATTTCGGATCATCATGAGCCTGTATCCTCTATCACTGCACTCACAGTCCAAATCACCTGCTTATATCGACAGCTTACATCTGTGTCTCTCAGCATTGTAAAGGCCCGTACCATGTTTCACACTCCCTTTTCTATTCTCCAATTAAAACAAAACCCATAGTAGGAGATCACCAAGTTTGAAAAGAATAAGAGAGAAGACAAGACAAGTCAAGTGATAGTGGGAAAAATAGGTGATGGCAAACTTGGCTTTTAAAAATCTCGAGATGGTATGAGGACGGAAAGACTGAGGGAGGTGAGGAGTTACATCGATATGAGATCTTTCAGCTTCTAGTTCATGTCCACACCTTTGTCATTTAATCGATTGCATGCAAAAACTTCACACCACGTGGAAAAATATATTGTCATGAAACTACAATGCACGTCAGATGTTTCCCTTGTTTAAAAAAAAATTGACCGTAAACGCTAGAATGTCGAAGAGCAAGGAAGGCCATTCTGCCCATCAGACTCATTCTATCCAACTTGTCCAATCATGAACTCTACCCAACCTACTCAATCTCCAACCAACCAGGTGACCTCCAGGAAGATAATTCTGTGAATCTTCTCTCCAATTCCCCCACAAGCAAAACTCCAGAATATTACTCCAACCTCTCAACTCATACCTACAGCTCTGACCAGTTACTGTCAACAGATGACTCACCCATGGTCCCAGCAATGCGGGAAAAATTAAGTTCCAAGGAGCTTTTCCGTAGCATTTGCAAATTCCTTCCAAAACCTTAAAAACAAATCATGAAATATTCTATAATTATGGTGAGCCATTATTACCAAGAGTTATTAATGTTCTGCTCAATCACAGATGATAGCAACCCATAATACGTAATAACAGCATCGATACAGTAATAGATAAACCCAACCAGCGGTCATAAATCACGGCAACTCTGGTCTGCGTTGAACTTCACGCATCAAATCTTATCTATTGTCAAGACCACTTATATCCACCTCTGCACTATCACCTGCCTTTGCTGCCTAGTCACCCACACTGCCACTGAAACCCTCCTCCATACCTTTGTCACCTCCAGGCTTGATTTCTCAAATGATCTCCTTGTTACCCTCCCAAAATCCACTCTAAAAAAACTCCAACTCATTCAGGAACTCTGCCACATGCAGACTAACCTTCAGTAAGTCTTGTTCACCTGTCACTTGTCCTGATTGACATTTGTTTTTACATGGAATTACACAGAATGTACAGCACAGAAATAGGCCATTCGGCCCAACAGGCCCATGCCGGTGTTTATGCTCCACAAGAGCCTCCTCCCTCCTTACTTCACCTCACCCTATCAGCATATCCTTCTATTCCTTTCTCCCTCGTGTATTTATCGAGCTTCCCCTTAAATGTATCTCCACTATTCACCTCAACTACTCCTTGTGGGAGCGAGTTCCACATTCTAACCACTCTCTGGGTAAAGAAGTTTCTCCTGAATTCCCTATTGGATTTATTAGTGACTATCTTATATTTATGGACCCCTAGTTCTGGTCTCCCCCACAAGTGGAAACATCTTCTCCACAGCTACTCTATTTAACCCTTTCATAATCTTAAAGACCTCTAACAGGTCACCCCTCAGCCTTCTATTTTCTACATAACAATAACTATACTTCAAAAAGTAAATCATTGGATGTGGAGCTCTTCAAGAGATCCGATAAGATGCTATAAAAATGCAAGTCCGTCTTTTCTTTCTTTCCATTGGCTCCCCCTGTGCATTAATATCAAAATTCTCGTTCTTGTCTATGTGGCCTTGCCTACCTTGAATCTTCTGGAACCCTATGTCCCAGCTTACCCCCTCCAATCTTCCATCTCCAGCTTACTGCACCTACTGTCCCCAATCTACCATTAGTGGCTGTGCCAATCCTATGTCCCAGCTTACCCCCTCCAATCTTCCATCTCCGGCTTACTGCACCTACTGTCCCCACTCTACCATTAGTGGCCGTGCCAATAGTCATCATGCCCCAAGATCCCGACTCCCTTCCCAAACCTTCCCACGTTGGCCTATTTCTCTCCACATTCAAAAGCCTCCTTAAACCTGTCACTTCAAGCAGATCTTCAGTCACCTTCTCCTTATTTCTGTTCAGTCCAATCCCTATTTTGAACTACGTTTACCTACGTTAAAGGCACTATATAAATGGGACTGCTTGTTATTATCTGCTCTCCGCCAGGTGATGCTCACAACATTGGGCTAAAGAGGACATAAACAACAACAACAATTTGCATTTATATAGTAGCTTTAACGTAGTAAAACGCCCCAAGGCGCTTCACAGGAGCGTAAATCAGACAAAAATAGACACTGAGCCAAAGAAGGAGACAATAGGACAGGTGACCAAAAGCTTGGTCAAAGAGGTAGGTTTTAAGAAGCATCTTAAAAGAAGAGAGAGACCAGACTGGGTTGCTTAAAGTGTGTAAATCTGGTCACTGACTGAGAACATGCTTGTCTGTGATGGCCCATCTTTCAATAACCTGCTAACATTCACTGTTATGCTTCATACATAAAGAATGAGCATTTGGGTATGATCCAAGAACATTGCCAACAGTTTTCGAACTTTAATCCCAACATGAATTATAATATTCAGGAGAGCAAGGGAGTAAATTGGAAAAACAAAAGGAAAACAATTTAAACATGACGCACTTTCAAAATTCCTACATTTATTTAATGTATGAAAGCACTAGAGGTGGCATTACACAGCTTGTACAAACACAATCTGCTCCTTCAATAGGTCTAGGTGTAGAAAGAAAATGAGAATTTACTAGTGAATATATGGATGTCCAGCAGGTAATAATTCCTATCATCCACTGATCTGATGACAGCCTAGTGAGACTGCCAGTTAAACAGGCAGCAGACGGCAATTTTTACATTTCTAAGGAAGAGGGGGTTTAAGTGATAGCCTGAGCTATCAGCAGGAGGCATCCAATTAAGTCTAGAGTACAGCTCACAGAGATTGATGAGAGTTATGATTTAAGATTAATTTGGTAGCCTTGCCATAAAGTGTTATAAGAGTTTTCAGGAAAGTTAACCACATAAGTATCACCGACGATGTAACTCATTTCAACTTGCCCTTTTGCGGAACGTTTCACGCTGATTGCCTGGATTTTAGTTTGAACCCGGATCCAGAGGTGAAAGGTCAGTATTTGCTCCTCCATGTGCCCGAGAGGAGGATTTGGGCCCAGTTAACTGTACAGCCTCAACCTGTTCCACACAGCACCTGGCCTCACCTACTTCTACAATAAATGGACCTGCACAGATACATCCATTCCAGGGAGGGGCTTTTGGCATCGCAGGGGGGCCACTTGCAAACGCACCAACTGCCACCATTTTGAGATCCCGGTAGATGTTTGCTGACAAAATTCAGTATGGATCAGGCCCCTCTCCCCTTCAGTCCTACCACCATTGAAAGTGATCTCGGCCGCTGTTCAGGATCCTTGATGAAACAGAATATCCACCTGCAGTGTGCAGTGCTCGGAATCACTCCCATTAGCAGCAGGAATTGGATAGGAGCCACACTGAGTAGAGAGGGAGAGGGGAAATGGAGAGGAATTAAGGGGAATGAGAAAGGGAAAATTGACGGCAATGAAGGATAGGAGGAGAAATGGATGGCAAGGAATGGAAAGGGCAGAATTTGGGGGAGGGACATCAAGGGTCGGGGAGATTGGAGGCTGGGGCCAGAGCCTAGAGGTTGGTACAGGGGTTCTGGGAGCATTGGCAATCGGGAGGGTGGTTTACAGATAAGTTATTTACCACCTTTGTTGCAGGTAATCCTTAGGCCTGGTTTCCCAAGTGTTTCCTGTGATGGTGCCAGCTGTCTCGGGGCAAACCAATATTGCAACAGGAAACTCAATCAGGCATTGGGCCACTTATTTGGATGTACAAATGGCCTAATGCCTGCTTCAGGCATGGATAAAGGACGCCTATCGTTTGTCCTTACCCAATTTGGCGGGCGGTGTTGGATGTGTGCACGCACTTCCTGCCTGACATTTTGGGGCCTTAGGAGGCCGCATAGCACCTGAAAAAAGGGCGCTACGTGATCCAATTCCTAGGCCATGATCTGATCATTTATCTTATTGCTGTTTGTGGGATCTTGCTGTGCGCAAATTGGCTGCCGCGTTTCCCCACATTACAACAATGAAGACATTTCAAAAGTATTTTGTTGGCTGTAAGACACTTGGGATATCCTGAGGTCATGAAAGGTGCTATATAAATGCAAGTTCTTTCTTTTCATTTACCAATATCTCAACAATAACTCATCCTCCGGTGGTTATCATAAAATCATAAAATGGTTACAGCACATAAGGAGGCCATCGAGCCTGGGCCGGCTCTTTGTAAGAGCAATCCAGTTGGTCCCATTCCCCCGCTTTTTCCCCGTAGCCCTGCAAATTTTTTCCCTTCAAGTATTTATCCAATTATGTGGCAAAGGTTACTGTAAAATCATTACTGCCTCAATGGTACTTAGATTGGCGTCTTCTTTGCCAACATTTTTGGCTCAAGTCACAGATATTAAGTTTATAACGGCCAATATTGTCGACTTGTGTCAATCACACTAACTTCTGCCACACACCATGAGTTTTTGTTTTGTGTTTTGTTTTCAGACTTCCGAAAGCTGCCAAGAATTGCTTTGAAATTCCCTGCTGGTTGGAATCTCTGATGTAAATGAATCTCGGAGCAGACTGTAAACAAACATGCATCCATGTTAGTTTTAAATTAATTCTTTGGAAATTGGATGCTTTGAACAAGACAAATGAGGTTATAATGGATTATTTGAAGTAAAATAAGCGTTAAGAACAAACCAATCTTCAGGAGGAAAAGCAGATTCAAATACCGGACTGGATCAGTGAAAAGCTTCAGATGATAAAGAGGAGCAGGGAATTAATTCAATTGAATAAATTACATAGAATGTGCACCACAGAAACAGGCCATTCGGCCCAACTGGTCCGTGCCGGTGTTTTATGCTCCACACGAGCCTCCTCCCACCCCTCTTCATCTCACCCTATCAGCATATCCTTCTATTCCTTTTTCTTTCAATTTTGATTCCCGAGTCCAAATTGTTGATGTAAATGGTGAACAACAGTGGTCCCAGCACGATCCTTGTGGAACACCACTAGCTTTCTATTGACCTATTTATCTCATTCTTTATCTCTATCTAGGTAGCCATATCTATCCACCTATCTATTTTTATAAAACTATCTCTCTATTGATCAATGTTTGCATCGATCTGTCTATCCATTGATTTATCCATGTGTTTATCTATTGGTCTTTTTTCTATTTATCTGTCTGTCCATCTATCAATGTTTTACAACATTCCATTGGTCTATTCATCCATTTGCCTATTTATCTCTTTCTCAATGCTCTCTCCAACTGTTTAGCCATCTTTCCAGTTGTATCTATCTATCCATACATCTGTCAATCTATTTATGTATTTATCTATTTGCATCTATCTATTTAGTTACCTATTTTCTATCCAGCTTTCTATTTGTCTATCTATTTGTCTATCTCTCACTATCTATCGATCCTATCACGCACGAGCACACAGAAAATGACAGACGGGAACAGACCCTCTGTTTCATCCAGCCTGTCCCACACAGTTTACTATGCCTTGTGCATCACCATACAAAATCTCCCCACCCTGCCCAGAATCCATGCGATCTCCTGGGAGAAGCAAATGGACGGATAAAAACCCAGGCCAATTAGGGGGGAAAAATATCAAAAATTCCTCTCTGATCCCCTCAGGTGATCAAATATTGGTCCAGGAGACAGTTACAGTGCATACCTAGCTGCTCCTCAAGACATGCAGTTGTCCATTGTCTATCCTGTATTCTAATGCAGGTAACTACATAATCACTAACATTATTGAATAAAGCTAAAAGCAGAGGTTTACAGTGCTCTCTATGTAATAAAGCTTTCAAAACTGATGAGCTTATAAAAGCGATTCAATGCAATCACGATTTAGCCATTAAAACAAACGGATTATCATAGTTTATTTTTGGACGAATGTTGAACAAAGTACGAGTCTGGATAAGTTAAAGTTGCTGCTCGTGTACACAACAATTATACAAACAATATGGGGAAAAGATGTTGATGTGATTGCCATACATTAATCCAGGTATTGTGTGAGTAGGTGATTGACAGGCGAATTATGGTAGGCAGGTGTGAATTACCTGAATTATCGCTCTCCATCATCGATTGTGAAGTGATCCAGGATTATGAAATATTGCAGGATGTAACAGGATGCCACCACAATTATTTTTTTCGAATTTGGCAGCGCTAAATATGCAGTAATGTATAGTTCAACTGGCAGTAAACACAATGGCTGTCAAGCATGGCTTAGAAGATAAACAGGGAGGGGGAATACACAAAGAGACAGCCTCAGGCAGTGGGATAATGTCACGTCGAAACCAAGACATATTTTATTTCCTGACACAATGTTTTATTGCCGTTTTAGCTTGACTATTTGAGCCTCCATTAAAGTTAATGTTCAATATTATATACAAAGTGTGGGGAGAGGAACATTCCTTCACTTTGAAAAACAAATCTTGCCATCTGCTCCGTGTCTGTCCTGCCATGCTGTCACAGTTTACTCTTGTCTCCATGTTTCTTCTCACACCCAGTTTTGTCCCACGGCAGCACATTTCCAGTCTGTACTTTGCCCGAGTGAACACTCCGCGGTATTGGGTTGGGTAACATGAGACTGTAAGGTTCATTGAGAGGAATCAGCTTGACTTTTAGATGTTTCTCCCCACCGATCCCAGGGCTGAACCCAGTGGGCTACTGAATTACATGGACCACACAGGCCCCAGTTTTGATTCCTGGTCTGTGCTGGATTAGTTGACCTTGGACATGGTACTATTTGAAGCACTGTAACTGACCTTATCATCCCCAGGGTAAGAAAAGGGGACAATCACTGGGCATTCCTCCCCCTGATCCATGTCCAGTGAAAGCTCAGCGAGTGGATATTAGGAAAGGGCAGTTTCAAGCTTGAATGTAACTCTGCCTCTCAAATTTCAATCATCTGCAGTGAGTCTCACGCGTTTTGGTTTAAAGTTGCATCCAATTTGATGTATGTCACTCTTAAAAATAACCCCAGGTCCACATGTTTAAAGGGGTTGATCTGTCTTAATTCATCGATCACTAATCTCCCTCCCACAGCTCCTCAGTCTCAGGAACAGCAGGCGGTTATTCAGCGCCTCGAGCCTGTTCAGTTCCAGAACGGGATAGATATAAACCCGGGTCAGGTAGAGCACGGGATAGATATAAACCCAGGTCAGGTAGAGCACGGGATAGATATAAACCAGGTCAGGTAGAGCACGGGATAGATATAAACCAGGTCAGGCACAACATGGGATAGATATAAACCCAGGTCAGGTAGAGCACGGGACAGATATAAACCCAGGTCAGGCACAGAACGGGATAGATATATAAATCCAGGTCAGGTAGAGCACGGGATAGATATAAACCCAGATCAGGTAGAGCACAGGATAGATATAAACCCAGGTCAGGTAGAGCACGGGATAGATATAAACCCAGGTCAGGTAGAGCACGGGATAGATATAAACCCAGGTCAGGTAGAGCACGGGATAGATATAAACCAGGTCAGGTACAATATGGAATAGATATAAACCCAGGTCAGGTACAGCATGGGATAGATATAAACCCAGGTCAGGTAGAGCACGGGATAGATATAAACCAGGTCAGGTAGAGCACGGGATAGATATAAACCCAGGTCAGGTAGAGCACAGGATAGATATAAACCCAGGTCAGGTAGAGCACGGGATAGATATAAACCCAGGTCAGGTACAGCATGGGATAGATATAAACCCAGCTCAGGTACAGCATGGGATAGATATAAACCCAGGTCAGGTACAGCATGGGATAGATATAAACCCAGCTCAGGTACAGCATGGGATAGATATAAACCCAGCTCAGGTACAGCATGGGATAGATATAAACCCAGGTCAGGTACAGCATGGGATAGATATAAACCCAGGTCAGGTACACATGGGATAGATATAAACCAGGTCAGGCACAACACGGGATAGATATAAACCCAGGTCAGGCACAGAACGGGATAGATATATAAATACAGGTCAGGTAGAGCACGGGATAGATATAAACCAGGTCAGGTAGAGCACGGGATAGATATAAACCAGGTCAGGTAGAGCACGGGATAGATATGAACCCAGGTCAGGTAGAGCACAGGATAGATATAAACCCAGGTCAGGTACAGCATGGGATAGATATAAACTCAGGTCAGGTATAGCATGGGTTAGATATAAACCCAGGTCAGGTACAGCAGGGGATAGATATATAAACCCAGGTCAGGTATAGCATGGGTTAGATATAAACCCAGGTCAGGCACATCAGGGGATAGATATAAACCCAGGTCAGGTACAACATGGGTTAGATATAAACCCAGGTCAGGCACAGCAGGGGATAGATATATAAACCCAGGTCAGGTATAGCATGGGATAGATATAAACCCAGGTCAGGCACAGCAGGGGATAGATATATAAACCCAGGTCAGGTATAGCATGGGATAGATATATAAACCCAGGTCAGGTATAGCATGGGATAGATATAAACCCAGGTCAGGTACAACACGGGATAGATATATAGGCACAGCAGGGGATAGATATAAATCCAGGTCAGGTATAGCATGGGTTAGATATAAACCCAGGTCAGTTACAGTACGGGTGAGTTAAAGAGCAAGGTTAGATGTGTGATAAAGCTCTCTGCACTGTCTCAGTTCAGATATAGCAGGGCTTTATGCAAAGTAACACTGTCTCTATTCTGCCCCAACAAGGCACCTTCTGTCTAACCGCCTGCCCCTGCCTCCGCCCTCCCCTTCCTGTTACAGATGGAGCTAGTAACACCCTCAATTTATGACTAATTACGGCTAAAATATGAGCACTGTAGATTCTAATCTCCCAACCATCAAAACTAAATTGCCCCTGTCCAGTTAAATCATTCTTTCCCAGTAGCTCAAAACTGGGCAATTCCGCATCTCCCCGAGCCCACAGGCGTCAACTAGCCCCTATTTCTTGATTTACCTCATCTCTCCAGCCCTGGTGGTGTCCTGCCCTGTGAGCCAGGGTCCTTTGTCTGGGTTTCTCAATGAAAGGGAAGATCTGTGGAGCACATCTGATGCCTAGGCAGGCAGCCAAGAATTCTGTGAGATTCAGGAGTGCGTTCGCCAAAGGCTCAATTGAGAAAAGTAGCAGCCAGTGTGGAACGGAGTTATACCGGCTAAAAACCGCCCCCGCCCCCCGCTGCAGCGCCTCAACTATTCAGCGTTCACTGAAAATAGGAATTTTAACAAAAAGCTATTTAAACAATTAATTTTAATTATATTTTAAGTATAATTATTTTACATTAATTGGATAAATTAGTCACTGTCGTTTACGCGAAAAAATTATTTTTAAACAGTGATTATTTAAACAGGTGAGATGAGCTTTGCCTGACTGACTGCGTTTTGTGTCGGAAGACTGATACAGATCCCTGGGTTTTTACAGCAATGAGGATTCTGCTAATTGACTTTGATATGGTGTTAATGAGGGGTAATTATTAGGTGTTAAGTAGCACAAGGGGAACAGAGGGGAACAGAGAAAGAGGAGGCGCTGACTGTTATTGTCTCCTGTGGTAAAATAAACAGGTGTCAGGGCTGAATTAACCCCATTATCTTTAGCCTTGGGAAGTGTAAAAGAAAATAAATTTCAGCAGCAAAAAAAACAGTTTTCAAATGAAGTTCCAGTATTTTCATTAACATTCCTGCACATGGAACATTTTAACTGTGGGCTGTGATTTAACCATATACATGCTGGAGTGAACAAACATGTGCCATCCAGTGATTCCTTGCTCGTTCCTGACTCTTCACACCCCAGGTCCAGTACCCACACTGCCACAGCCTGCATTCCCAATTTGCTGCCTCGGTACTGAGGCCAGATTTACAGCTCGTGGCATCAGCCGTGTGGGAAAACTGCAGTAAAGAACATTTAGGACTTTATGTTACTGACCACAGACCTTTCCCAGATTTTGGCGACAGGTCCCACAGGCCAGCGACGTGAGGGCGAAGCTGAATTAGCCCAATGGCGGCTGCTTAAAACACCTTATGGGCTAGAAAATGTGATTGATTTGGAGCGAAGTAAGCGAGATATGTAGAAAGCAAATTCCTAATCATCATAGAATCGTACAGCATAGAAGGCGGCCATTCGGCCCATCGTCGCGTTGCCAGCTCTCGAAAAAACCTTTCTCCTTAGGCCTGTTCCCCACACCCTTTTCAATTTTATTTTTCAAATATCTATCCACTCCTATTGTGAAATCTCTTTTGGAATCTGCTCTCCGCACTGATTGTATTCAGACACCCCATGCCCCAACAACATTCTGTGTAAAAAAAAATCTCCTCTCCTCTTCCTTTTGATCTAAATCTTAAATGTCTGCCCTCTAGTTACTGACCCACTGACCAGTGGAAATAGTTTTTTTTCAAATTTACCACATCAAAACTCCTAATTTTGAACACTCGATTTCTCCCAGTGATTGACAAACCTCGATTCGGAGGCACTGATGTGCTCAAACCCACTGGGGTTTTATTCTCGGTGGAACACATAGATTCAGGAGGACCCTCCATGACTTTGTCCACAGATCACAGGGGTTGATACAGTTCACAGAAATGGATTAATTCCTACAATTTCTTCTATGAGTAAGCTGTGAGAAGGACACAAAGAGTCTGCAAGGGGATACAGACAGGTTAAGTGAGTGGGCAAGAAGGTGGCAGATAGAGTATAATGTGGGGAAATGTGAGGTTATTCACTTCAGCAGGATGAATAGAAAAACAGAACATTTTTTAAATGGTGAGAAACTATTAAATGTTGGTGTTCAAAGAGATTTGGGTGTCCTCGTACAAGAAACACAAAAAGTAGCATGCAGGTACAGCAAGCAATTAGGAAGGCAAATGGCATGTTGGCCTTTATTGCAAGGGGGTTGGAGTACAAGAGTAAGGAAGTCTTCCTTCAATTGTACAGGGCTTTGGTGAGGCCTTACTTGGAGTACTGTGCACAGATTTGGTCTCCTCATCTAAGGAAAGACATTCTTGCCTTAGAGGTGGCGCAACAAAGGTTCACTAAATTGATTCCTGGGATGAGAGGGTTGGCCTATGAGGAGAAACTGAGTAGAATGGGAATTTACTCTTTGAAGTTTAGAAGAATGAGAGGTGATCTCATGGAAACATATAAGATGATGAGGGGGCTTGACAGGGTAGATGCTGAGAGGTTGTTTCCCCCTGGCTGGAGAGTCTAGAACTAGGGGGCATAGTCTCAGGATAAGGGGTCGGCCATTTAAGACTGAGATGAGGAGGAATTTCTTCACTCAGAGCAATGTGAATCTTTGGAATTCTCTACATAAGAACTTAAGAAATAGGAGCAGGAATAGTCCATACAGCCCCTCGAGCCTGCTCCACCATTCAATCAGATCATGGCTGATCTTCAACCTCAACTCTACTTTCCTGCCCGATCCCCATACCCCTTGATTCCCCTAGGGTCCAAAAATCTATCGATCTCAGCCTTGAATATACTCAATGACTCAGCACCACAGCCCTCTGGGGTGGAGAATTCCAAAGATTCACATTGTTCTGAGTGAAGAAATTCCTCCTCATCTCAGTCTTAAATGGCCGACCCCTTATCCTGAGACTATGCCCCCGAGTTCTAGACTCTCCAGCCAGGGGGAAACAACCTCTCGGCATCTACCCTGTCAAGCTCCCTCAGAATCTTATATGTTTCAATGAGATCATCTCTCATTCTTCTAAACTCCAGAGAGTATCGGCCCATTCTACTCAATCTCTCCTCATAGGACAACCCTCTCATCCCAGGAATCAATCCAGACTGGCTGGGCTGAACGGTTAGTTTCCACGTCGTAATTTCAATGTAAAATTTCAAAAAGAGGGAAGTGAAGCTCTTGGTGTAGCTGAGTTGTCATCGATACACCCCTCACAACACCCTCCCTCACCCCTCACAACGCCCTCCCTCACCCCTCACAACGCCCTCCCTCACCCCTCACAACGCCCTCCCTCACCCCTCACAACGCCCTCCCTCACCCCTCACAACGCCCTCCCTCACCCCTCACAACGCCCTCCCTCACCCCTCAACGCCCTCCCTCACCCCTCACAACGCCCTCCCTCACCCCTCACAACGCCCTCCCTCACCCCTCACAACGCCCTCCCTCACCCCTCACAACACCCTCCCTCACCCCTCACAACACCCTCCCTCACCCCTCACAACACCCTCACTCACCCCTCACAACACCCTCCCTCACAACGCCCTCCCTCACCCCTCACAACGCCCTCCCTCACAACGCCCTCCCTCACCCCTCACAACAACCTCCCTCACAACACCCTCCCTCACCCCTCATAACAACCTCCCTCACAACAACCTCCCTCACAACAACCTCCCTCACAACAACCTCCCTCACAACACCCTCCCTCACAACACCCTCCCTCACAACACCCTCCCTCACAACACCCTCCCTCACAACACCCTCCCTCACCCCTCACAACGCCCTCCCTCACCCCTCACAACACCCTCCCTCACCCCTCACAACACCCTCCCTCACAACGCCCTCCCTCACCCCTCACAACAACCTCCCTCACAACACCCTCCCTCACCCCTCACAACGCCCTCCCTCACCCCTCACAACAACCTCCCTCACCCCTCACAACAACCTCCCTCACCCCTCACAACAACCTCCCTCACAACACCCTCCCTCACCCCTCACAACACCCTCCCTCACCCCTCACAACACCCTCCCTCACCCCTCACAACACCCTCCCTCACAACGCCCTCCCTCACAACGCCCTCCCTCACCCCTCACAACGCCCTCCCTCACCCCTCACAACAACCTCCCTCACAACACCCTCCCTCACCCCTCACAACAACCTCCCTCACAACACCCTCCCTCACAACGCCCTCCCTCACCCCTCACAACAACCTCCCTCACAACACCCTCCCTCACCCCTCACAACAACCTCCCTCACAACGCCCTCCCTCACCCCTCACAACAACCTCCCTCACAACACCCTCCCTCACAACGACCTCCCTCACAACACCCTCCCTCACCCCTCACAACAACCTCCCTCACAACGCCCTCCCTCCCTCCCCTCCTCCTCCCTCAGGCTGATCTCAGAATCGGGGCCTGGAGTTTCCAATCCTCAGATTTTCCTGATCATTCTGAGCCCGAGTGGCGCGGCTTCACTCCGCCTCCCGCGTGAGCCCCGAGCTCAGTTCCCGATTTCCTGCTCTGACCGCTGGGATCACCGAACGGAATCGATTCAAACTATCGGCCGCTGCGGCCCCGATTCCCGGCCCGGCGCGGCCCCGATGGAGGAACCTGTCCGGGCGCGGCCCCGATTCCCGGCCCGGGCGCGGCCCCGATTCCCGGCCCGGGCGCGGCCCCGATGGAGGAACCTGTCCGGGCGCGGCCCCGATTCCCGGCCCGGGCGCGGCCCCGATTCCCGGCCCGGGCGCGGCCCCGATTCCCGGCCCGGGCGCGGCCCCGATTCCCGGCCCGGGCGCGGTATTTCCCTGCGGTGAGTCTGACGGGAAGTGAGACAAGTGCGGGGAGCGCGTGTTAGAGAATCCGTCCGTCCCCCGAGCAGCGCCTGGGCCCGGGCCAAGTGTCGGCTCCTCCACCGCTCCCCAGCGGCGAATGTTGGCGGAGGGAGAGCGGGGCGGCGCCAAACTTCAGTCCCCGGCCTCTGCTCAACGCGGCAGGGGGAGCCCGAGGGCCCGTCTCCCCGCCCCCGGCCTAAGGGAGGGAGGAGCTGAGTCAGGCCCTCCCCCTCCCTCCCTCCCCTCTCCCCTCCCTCCCTCACCTCCTCCCTCCCTCACCTCCTCTCCTCGCCCTCACCCCCTCCCCCGGCCCTAACCCTATCTCCGGCCCTGGCCCCACTGACCCTGTGCGGCTGTGAGTCCTGGACACTTGCACCCTGTGTCTGCCTCTCCTCACCCCCCTCACCCCTTCACTGGGCCGGTGACCCAGGGCCTCTGGTCATGGCCCTGACCCGCTGACCCTGACCCACTGACCCCGCCCCGGCTGGTGTTTGACGGTGTCCTGCCCCGGCTGGTGTTTGACGGTGCCCCGCCCCGGCTGGTGTTTGACGGTGTCTTGCCCCGGCTGGTGTTTGACGGTGTCTTGCCCCGGCTGGTGTTTGACGGTGTCTTGCCCCGGCTGGTGTTTGACGGTGTCTTGCCCCGGCTGGTGTTTGACGGTGTCTTGCCCCGGCTGGTGTTTGACGGTGTCTTGCCCCGGCTGGTGTTTGACGGTGTCTTGCCCCGGCTGGTGTTTGACGGTGTCTTGCCCCGGCTGGTGTTTGACGGTGTCCTGCCCCAGCTGGTGTTTGACGGTGTCCTGCCCCAGCTGGTGTTTGACGGTGTCCTGCCCCGGCTGGTGTTTGACGGTGTCCTGCCCCAGCTGGTGTAGTTTGCTGCTGCTCCCCCTCTGAACTCCCACCCTCTCTCATCTGCCATTGGACTGTCAAAGAGCAGGACCTCAATTTGCCAAGAATGATTACAGCTAGAACAAGTTTTTCAAAATCAGACAATCCAACATTACCCCTGGCCAGGAACGCTTTGCCCGGCCTGATAGTCGGGAAGTTTGTTGATGCCCTTCCTGCCGGAGGTTGTCAGTTGGCACCTCCCATGAGATGTAATGGAGTCAAGCGTCAATCCACCTCAATTATGATTCCGCACCAGCAAGTGGAGAAATGTGAGCTGCTGATGTTCTGGTCTCAGTGTGACCTGACCAGATCAGCCCATCGTATGGGCTGAGGTGAGGTGAGAGTGACTGCCCTTGACATCAAGGCAGCATTTGACCGAGTGTGGCACCAAGGAGCCCTAGTAAAATTGAAGTCAATGGGAATCAGGGGAAAAACTCTCCATTGGCTGGAGTCATACCTAGCACAAAGGAAGATGGTAGTGGTTGTTGGAGGCCAATCATCTCAGCCCCAGGACATTGCTGCAGGAGTTCCTCAGGGCAGTGTCCTAGGCCCAACCATCTTCAGCTGCTTCATCAATGACCTTCCCTCCATCATAAGGTCAGAAATGGGGATGTTCGCTGATGACTGCACAGTGTTCAGTTCCATTCGCAACCCCTCAAATAATGAAGCAGTCCGAGCCTGCATGCAGCAAGACCTGGACAACATCCAGGCTTGGGCTCACAAGTGGCAAGTAACATTCGCGCCAGATAAGTGCCAGGCAATGACCATCTCCAACAAGAGAGAGTCTAACCACCTCCCCTTGACATTCAACGGCATTACCATCGCCGAATCCCCCACCATCAACATCCTGGGGGTCACCATTGACCAGAAACTTAACTGGACCAGCCATATAAATACTGTAGCTACAAGAGCAGGTCAGAGGCTGGGTATTCTGCGGCGAGTGACTCACCTCCTGACTCCCCAAAGCCTTTCCACCATCTACAAGGCACAAGTCAGGAGTGTGATGGAATACTCTCCACTTGCCTGGATGAGTGCAGCTCCAACAACACTCAAGAAGCTCGACACCATCCAGGACAAAGCAGCCCGCTTGATTGGCACCCCATCCACCACCCTAAACATTCACTCCCTTCACCACCGGCGCACTGTGGCTGCAGTGTGTACCATCTACAGGATGCACTGCAGCACCTCGCCAAGGCTTCTTCGACAGCACCTCCCAAACCTGCGACCTCTACCACCTAGAAGGACAAGAGCAGCAGGCACATGGGAACAACACGACCTGCACGTTCCCCTCCAAGTCACACACCATCCCGACTTGGAAATATATTGCCGTTCCTTCATCGTCGCTGGGTCAAAATCCTGGAACTCCCTTTCTAACAGCACTGTGGGAGAACCTTCACCACACGGACTGCAGCGGTTCAAGAAGGCGGCTCACCACCACCTTCTCAAGGGCAACTAGGGATGGGCAATAAATGCTGGCCTCGCCAGCGACGCCCACATCCCGTGAACGAATATATAAAAAAAAATGGGCCCTGTAGATACATCCAGTTGACAAAGGAAGAACTTGCATTTATATAGCGCCTTTCACGACCGTGGGACATCCCAAAATGCTTTAATGCCAATTAAGTACTTGTGAAGTGTAGTCACTGTTGTAATGTAGGGAAACGCAGCAGCCGTTTTGCGCACAGCAAGATCCCACAAACAGCAATGCGATAAACGACCAGATAATCTGTTTTAGATATTGCTTGAGGGATAATTGTTGTCCAGTACACAGGGGAGAACTTCCCTGCTCTTCTTCAAATAGTGGCCTTGGAATCTTTTACGTCCACCTGAAAGGGCAGATGGGGCATCAGTTTAATATCTCATCTGAAAGACGACACGTCCGATGTGCAGCATTCCATCAGTATTGGCACCGGGAGTGTCGGCCTGGATTATGTGCTCAAGTCTCTGGAGTGGGACTCGAACCCACGACTGTCTGACTGAGAGCAGAGAGCGAGCATGCTACCCACTGAGCCATGGCTCTTCCCAAAGAGTGATAATGAGGATACCGCCTCCGATTGTTCGGACGGTGAACATGCTGCTCGAGGTGATACTGAGCCTACAGTCCGGAAGGTTCAAAGTTCGATCATTGGTCTGTGCCGAGTTTAGACAGGGCAGTATTAGGGGAACTATGATTGGCCTACGTCCCTTTGGGCAAGGAAGAAGGAAAATCAGCCGGAGCTTCTTCTCTTAATCTCTATTCCATGACCCCTGATAGAAAGTGTGAGTGTGTGAATATAGAGGGAGGACAGCATTGGGTTAATGCTCCTCCCATGGTGAAATAGCCTGAACTCACACAAGGTAATTAACAGCACCCGGGGAACCTTGGCTCAGCCTGAGTCAGCACCTCCCCAGAGGGAACTGGGATCGCAGCACCTTCAGGAGAGAAGGGGAGGACACTGGAGGAAAAAGAAACCGATGACAGGAATTATAAACTAGCCGCCCACAGCAAGGGCAGCAGGAATTATTGGCTGCCAATGGCACACAAACATAAGGTAAGAGTAGCTTTAATCTCAGTTCCTAACCCACTCAGCAAAAGTGATGGAGTGGGGTCCTTGCTGCTGATGAGAGTTGAGGGGAGATCTCCAGCCTTAAATGTTATCAATGAGGAAGTGCAATGCGATTTGAGCAAAGCGTCTTGCAGGACAGATGAAAAGCTCGTGGAGACAGAACTCCTGTCACCGCCACTTGGTCTACATGTGACTCCTGTCCCACACCCCTGGTTGACTCAGTACCTTCTGGTGTGGTTTAAGAAACCGTTCAAGATGAAATTCCACCACACCTTCTCAGGGCAACTAGTGATGGGCAATAAATGTGGGCTCAACAGTGTAACTCACTCACAACCTGAGAACAAATAAATTAAAAGAAATTCAATTCGAGTCAATGACTGCGGTAAAATGGTAAAGACAGGAAATTAACAGGAATGCATTAACTATTGCAGCAAAAATAATAGAGTGAAAATTAAATCTCTGCAAGAGTAAAAGAGAGGGAGAAAGATTTAGTGATGCTAGCCGGGGGAGGAATATAACGTAGGACCCACACACCAGGAATACTCTGCTGTGTTTCAAATAGTGCCAGGGGTGTCCACCTGAACAGGCTCATTTAAAGGACAGCACCTATGACAGTGCAGCGCTCCCTCGGTACTGCCCCTCCGACCGCGCAGGGCTCCCTTGGTACCGCCCCTCCGACCGCGCAGGGCTCCCTCGGTACCGCCCCTCCGACCGCGCAGCGCTCCCTCGGTACCGCCCCTCCGACCGCGCAGCGCTCCCTCGGTACCGCCCCTCCGACCGCGCAGGGCTCCCTCGGTACCGCCCCTCCGACCGCGCAGGGCTCCCTCGGTACCGCCCCTCCGACCGCGCAGGGCTCCCTCGGTACCGCCCCTCCGACCGCGCAGCGCTCCCTCGGTACCGCCCCTCCGACCGCGCAGCGCTCCCTCGGTACCGCCCCTCCGACCGCGCAGCGCTCCCTCGGTACCGCCCCTCCGACCGCGCAGCGCTCCCTCGGTGCTGCACTGAAGTGTGAAGTCGGATTGTGTGCTCAAGTCTCTGGAGTGGAGTTTGAACCCATGACCTTCTGACTCAGAGACAGAGTCCTACCGAATGGGACAAGCTGTTAGTGAGTGCAGCTTCTTGAATAGATAAGGAACCGGAGATGGGGGAGAGATCAACTCAGTGTGTGGTGGTGTTAGTCAGTGAACATGTCTGGGGCAAGAAAGACGTGCCTGATCCCAAATGCTTTGTCACACAGTGAGGACTGTTTTTGAGGGGACATCAACAGCTGATCTCAAACCCTGTCCTTACCCGACATTCACACACAAGCACGTTCCAGTGGGGAGACTGGATTGGAAACATTTGTAGTGTCTTGGCACTGTCCCAGCTGCCATCAGCTCAACTAACATAGAGTAGGGATTGATCCTGAGACACCCCCTGCTCCATCGGGAGCAGTTTCACACAACAAACTGCATTTATACACTGAGCCATCAAGAGACTCCCTCACTGCTTTGTTCCAGTCCCTTACCAGTACAAAGCTGACTAGTGACCCTATCAGAAATGAGTGCTTCTGATATTAGCCGATTTACCTGTCCAACTCTTTAACAAAGGTGCTAACTCACTTAAAATGAACAGATTAACACTTGTGCTAAAATAGCAAAGAAGCATTTTGTAGGAATATTTCAAGTGTTCATCAAGTAATATTGCTAGATGTCATTTTTAGGTTATGCTGCTCTATCAGTATCTATTTTACCTGAAGTTACATACTACATAGTAAATACGACATACTTTTTCGGACTGGAGGGAGGTGTACAGTGGTGTTCCCCAGGGTCGGTGCTGGGACCACTGCTTTTCTTGATATATATTAATGACTTGGACTTGGGTGGAGAGGGCACAATTTCCAAATTTGCAGATGTCACAAAACTTGTAAGTGTAGTGAACAGTGAGGAGGATAGTGATAGACTTCAAGAGGATATAGACAGGCTGGTGGAATGGGCGGACACGTGGCAGATGAAATTTAATGCAGAAAAATGCAAAGTGATACATTTTGGTAGGAAGAATGAGGAGAAGCAATATAAACTAGAGGGCACAACTCCAAAAGGGGTACAGGAACAGAGAGATCTGGGGGTATATGTGCACAAATCATTGAAAGTGGCAGGGCAGGTTGAGAAAGCGTTTTTTTTTATTCGTTCATGGGAAGTGGGCGTCGCTGGTGAGGCCAGCATTTATTGCCCATCCCTAATTGCCCTTGAGAAGGTGGTGGTGAGCCGCCGCCTTGAACCGCTGCAGGTTAAAAAAGCATTTGGGAACCTGGGCTTTATAAATAGAGGCATAGAGTACAAAAGTCATGATGAACCTTTATAAAACACTGGTTCAACCAGAACTGGAGTATTGTGTCCAGTTCTGGGCACCGCACTTTAGGAAAGATGTGATGGCCTTAGAGAGGGTGCAGAAAAGATTTACTGATTCCAGCGATGAGGGACTTTAGTTATGTGGATAGACTGGAGAAGTTTGGGTTGTTCTCCTTGGAACAGAGAAGGTGGGAGGAGATTTGATCGAGGTATTCAAAATCATGAAGGGTCTAGACAGAGTAGATAGAGAGAAACTGTTCCCATTGGCGGAAGGGTCAAGCACCAGAGGACATAGATTTAAGGTGATTGGCAAAAGAACCAAAGGTGACATGAGGAAAAACCTTTTTACACAGCGAGTGGTTGGGATCTGGAATGCACTGCCCGAGGGGGTGGTGGAGGCAGATTCAATCATGGCCTTCAAAAGAGAACTGGATAAATACTTGAAAGGAAAAAAATTGCAGGGCTACGGAGATAGGACGGGGGAGTGGGACTAGCTGGATTGCTCTTGCATAGAGCCGGCACGGACTCAATGGGGCGAATGGCCTCCTTCCGTGCTGAAACCTTTCTATGATTCTACATAGTACAGACGGTACGGTAGCGTAGTGGTTATGTTACTGGGCTAGTAATCCAGAGGCCTGGACTAAAACCCAGAGTCACGAGTTCAAATCCTGCCACGGCGGCTGGCGAATTTAAATTCAATTAATTAAATTTTTTTTTAAAATCTGGAATTAAAATACTAGTATCAGTAATGATAGCCATGAAACTACCGGATTGTCGTAAAAACCCATCTGGTTCACTAATGTCCTTTAGGGAAGGAAACCTGCCGTCCTTACCCGGTCTGGCCTATATGTGACTCCAGACCCACAGCAATGTGGTTGATTCTTAATTGCCCTCTGAAATGGCCTAGCAAGCCACTCAGTTGTAAAAATCTCGCTAGGGATGGGCAATAAATGCCGGCCTTGCCAGCGACGCCCACATCCCGTGAACGAATAAAAAAAAAAGACTGCATAATACAGAACACACTGCATACTACATAGTAAATACTACATTGTACACAGAACACATTACATAGTACACACTACGTAGTAAATACTACATACTATATAGTACACAGAACATACTACATACTATCTAATACATAGTGACATCGTACATACTACATAGTACATTGTACATGTCAGGCAGGAGGAGACCTTCAGCCCATCTAGCCCACCTACTATCCACAATGTTCCCTTGGTGCATTTCTAATACCTCTGACTCCAATTTGTTGACAAGAACCAGTCTCGTTCCTTCTTGAAACCCATCAAGGTTCCTTGTTTCATCGCCCAGTGCGGGGAATCTGTTTCACAGACTTATCCACACTTTTAGTAAAAAGGTTCCTCCTGCATTTCCTATTTTCTTTTGTTGTATTGCTTGTCATTCTGTGCCCCCAAAATAGGCCAGTGTGATTCTAAATCATCGAATCGTAGGACACTATGAGTGATTCCTCAACCCAGCCCTCCCAGTGAGGAGCAGTGCTCACAGGGAGCCCCTCGCAGTGTGCACAACATGCGGTTCTCACTCCATAAATGGAACATCCCCGGCAGCTTGGCTGTGATCTCGGAGGCATGCTTCGTATAAATGCCATTCTCTGTGAGAAATGCTGGAACACAGAATACCCCATCATACATAGGTGTTTCTGGCTGTCTTTTCCTGTTGAATTAATATGAGAGGCTGTGTCAGTCACACGGTTCAAATTCTGGATAGTCAACTATAAGAAGTAAGTGTTCTACTGCGACAAGAGTCCTGTGACGGGGAGAAGAAGTGATACAAAGTCACCTTACACACAACCTCAAAACGTCTAGCAGTTCCCACTGATGAACAGGAGGACATGGTGTTGGATAGGTCACAAAGGGGCATCAGACTGAATACCGGAGTCTCTTGCTTGAGAAATGAGTGCCTGTGTGCCTGACTCCAACCAGATTGCCCTGCACCACCAGTAGGGTGAGAGGTGCTGAGGTACCAGCAATGGGCCCAACAAACCATCAGATCCGCACCTGAGGAACTTCTGATGATCTTCTATATGGGGCAGTTCTATCTCTGTCTCTCTCACTTTCAGTCCCTCTTTATCACACTCTCTCTCTTGCTCTCTCTCCCTCTCGCTCTTTTGCTCTCTCTCTCTCTGTCTCTGACCCTCGCTCTCTCTGTCTCTCTCTCTCCCCTGTGTTTATATAATATATATGTGTGCATGTATATATTTAACGTATGGCATGGCTCTGTGTTCCTGCACTAACTTTCCATCAAACTGTCAATGTAAATTCTCCGATTGATTAATCGAGTGGACCTGTGTCTGTCTCTTTTTTCTTTTTAATTGTAAATTGGCTGTGATTTGGATTGTGTGCTGGTTCCATTGAAAGCCTTATCCTTTTTGCCTTGTTCAAGCATGAAGTTTGTTGATCCGCAGCCTCTGGGGCATCACATTATGTGGGTAAATTTATGCAGCTGTATTTATGGCCCTGTTTGTTGTTACTCCAATAGCTCAGGATGGGAATTTTCTGTGTCACTGAGTAAAAGGATTCTCCGCAGCCTTTGATGGTGTGAGCCTTTTTTTCTTTCAGGAAAGGCTTGAAGCATTAGTCATATCAGTCTCGTTGTTAACCTCCTGAGTGCCGCACCAACTTAAAACACTTAGCAACGGCAGCATGAGGGGAGGGGGAGAGAGAGAGAGAGAGGGGGAGAGAGAGAGAGAGGGGGAGAGAGAGAGAGAGAGAGAGAGGGGGAGAGAGAGAGAGAGAGGGGGGGAGAGAGAGAGAGGAGTGGGTGAGTGAGAGAGAGAGAGAAAGAGAGAGGAGTGAGTGAGTGAGAGAGAGAGAGGAGTGAGTGAGTGAGAGAGAAAGAGAGATAGTGACAGAATAATAAATGTAAAAGGAAAGATATTGAGAGGGCGAGAAAGTGGAAGGCAGAGAGAAAAAGTAAGAAAGACAAAGGATGGAAGATGAAGAATGCAAAAGGCACATGGAGACGGAGAGCAAGACAGTGGAAAAAAAAGCAGAAAAAGTAGCGAAATTAAGAAGCAAAGAGGAAGAAGGAGAGAAACAGGGGAGAGTGGAAATGAAAAGTAAGGCAGGTAATGGAGAAAAAGAAAGAAAAACAGGAAAGAGAACTGACTTTTGCTTTCCCTCCCTCCCTGCCCGTTGGGTGGTTGGATGCCTGCTGTCACCCGCAGACCTCTCTGCACCAGGTGTGCAGGAGCACCAGTCATGCTTTGCCATCCAATTCCCCCCTCCCTTTTGTAAGGTAGTGCCCCACCCCATGGATATTCTGAAATCTGTGCCTGCAGAAGGGGAGACTCTTAGAATCATAGAAATTACAGCACCGAAGGAGGCCACTCAGCCCATTGTGCTTGTGCCAATACTAGGCCTTCAACTGGAGTGATCTACTTTATTCCCATCTCCCAGCCTTATCCCTGTATCCTTTTATAGTCTTCTGTTTTCAAATATTTATCCAATTCCATTTTTATGAGATCATAGTCACAGGGGTAACTCCCCCCTGACCCCCTGCAGTTCTCCGCACCAGCTCGCTCGCCCACAGCACTTCCTTTCGCCACAGAAATCATTTTCTTCCAGATCGCAACCAATTCCCTGCTGAAGCCTGCTCCACTCCTGATCCCTCTGGACCTTCTCCAACTCAACTTGTGATGAACCTGAAGCAGCTCCAGCCCTGGGCATCAATCTGCTTGTAAGTTCAACGTACTGGGAACATTTAAAAAGGTTTGCATTTATATAGCGCCTTTCATCACCTCAGGATATCCCAAAGCGCTTTATAGCCACTGTTGTAATGTAGGAAACACATCAGCCAATTTGCACACAGCAAGGCCCCACAAGCAGCAATGTGATAGTGACCAGATAATCTGTTTTAGTGATGTTGGATTAATATTGGTCAGAATACCAGGGAGAACTCCTCTGTTCTCCTTCCAAAGAGTGCCATGGGATTTTTTGAGTCTAACTGAGAGGGCAAACAGGGCCTCGGTTTAACGTCTCATCTGAAAGACGGAACCTCTGACAGTGCAGCACTCCCTCAGTTGTGCACTAGGAGTGTCCACCGAGATTATGTGTCTCTGGAGCGGGACCTGAACCCAGAACGTTTTGACTCAGGAGCGAGAGTGCTACCCACAGGCAGTAACAGTCCAATGGTACCTCATCCAGGTGGTCATTGCCTGAGGCTGAACCTAGGTAGTGATCGTAGCAGGCTATTCAACTACAGGGGGCATCTTTAGTTGAGCTTTACCCAGCCCTCGCCCAGTGTCCTCTCACTAACCTGGACCATTGAGACCAATTGTTTTGCCCTTGCTGCCTAATCAGTGAGCTCAGCGTCCAGTGGGGACTGACTCTGGAATCTACCTGCTCTCTGTGGCTCAGCTGCTCACCGAGGGATCTCACTGAGCCAGTGCAGGAGCCCAAAAATAGAATTTAATAACTGGTACCAAACATCATTGAATAGAAAACATTCATAACAGTTAAAAGAAAAACATCTTAACACAAAGGATTTCTTTCAGGCCAGAAGTGCTATATGAGTGTGTCAATCGTGTGTGTGTGAATCGGTGTGTGTGTGAATCAGTGTGTGCAAAAAAGTGTGTGCATCATTGTGTAGGAAGAAAAAAAGAAAGAATTTGCCTTTATATAGCGCCTTTCACAACCTCAGGTCATCCCAAAGTGCTTTACAGCCCATGATGTACTTTTGAAGTGTAGTCACTGTTATAATCATAGAATCATAGAAAGTTATGGCACAGAAGGAGGCCATTCGGCCCATTGTGTCCGTGCTAGTCGGAAAGAGCTTTCCAGCACTTGGTCCGTATCCCTGTGGGTTACGGCACTTCAGGTGCACATCCAGGTACTTTTTAAATGAGTTGAGGGTTTCTGCCTCTCCCACCCTCAGGCAGGGAGTTGTAGGAAAATGTGGCAGCCAATTTGCGCACAGCAAGATCCCACAAACTGCAATGAGTTTTTAACCAGATCATCTGTTTTTGTAATTTTGGTTGGGGGTTAAATATTGGCAGGACACTAAGGAAAATTCCCCTGCTCCCCTGATGTACATCAGTGCATAGATCAGGGTGCATGTGTGTATCGGTGTGTATCAGACTGTACGTGGGCTGTGGGAGGAGATTAAATGGGTGGGGAGAGTCCATGATAGGGGAGAGTGTACAGGGGCTGTGGGAGGAGATTAAATGGGTGGGGAGAGTCCATGATAGGGGAGAGTGTACAGGGGCTGTGGGAGGGGATTAAATGGGTGGGGAGAGTCCATGATAGGGGAGAGTGTACAGGGGCTGTGGGAGGGGATTAAATGGGTGGGGAGAGTCCATGATAGGGGAGAGTGTACAGGGGCTGTGGGAGGGGATTAAATGGGTGGGGAGAGTCCATGATAGGGGAGAGTGTACAGGGGCTGTGGGAGGGGATTAAATGGGTGGGGAGAGTCCATGATAGGGGAGAGTGTACAGGGGCTGTGGGAGGAGTGAGATTGATGGGATTAACGGCTTTAAGGCTTCTTTCACTGCGATCATTTTGACAGGACTCAGCGTTACATCAATGGCGAATCACAATGCCCCTTTAGTTGAATCGACAGTGACTGGACTGGAGGGTTTCTGGGAGCTGCACAATCGGTTCTGTCCCTTCCAGCTTTGATTTGCAGCATTTCATTCAAGGGCAGTGTAAGGTGCGTGGTGCAGCGTTTCTTTAAACTTAACCCATCTGCCCTGAAGGTTAACCCAACTCAACGTGTCACTGTTTGATGAAACTTCAGTTGGCTCCTTTAGGTTTTTAATTAGTGAATGACTGGAAGCTGATGGTTATTTCTACAACCAGTGGACAGTTTCTGTGTCATGACTTGTTTGGTTCTGTGTCAGACTGAAAGACTCCAGCAAGCACTGTCTCATTCCTTCGATACTCTGTTGAGTAAGTTTAAGGAACAAGCAAATCTCATTCAAGCATTCAGCTCTTTGAGCTTTCTGCTGTGCAGGCAGCAGACACGCTCTGTGTATCCTCCTCCCCTGAAGGCAGGGACCCATTGCTGGGCATTGCTCCTTGGGTGGGTCACCTTCCTGTACGTAACAAGACTCACCGTTACCTTGACAATGTGTCATTTGAGGTGCTGGCTTGGCAGCGCAGTACGGAGGGAGAGCTGCGCTGTCAGAGGGTCAGTACTGAGGGAGTGCTGCGCTGTCGGAGGGTCAGTACTGAGGGAGTGCTGCGCTGTCGGAGGGTCAGCATGGAGGGAGAACTGCACTGTCGGAGGGTCAGTACTGAGGGAGGGCCGCACTGTCGGAGGGTCAGTACTGAGGGAGAGCTGCGCTGTCGGAGGGTCAGCATGGAGGGAGAACTGCACTGTCGGAGGGTCAGTACTGAGGGAGGGCCGCACTGTTGGAGGGTCAGTACTGAGGGAGCACTGCGCTGTCGGAGGGTCAGTACTGAGGGAGCGCTGCACTGTCGGAGGGTCAGTACTGAGGGAGCGCTGCGCTGTCGGAGGGTCAGTACTGAGGGAGCGCTGCGCTGTCGGGGGGTCAGTACTGAGGGAGCGCTGCCGTCGGAGGTACTGTCTCTCAGATGAGATGTGAGATTGAGACCCTGTCTGCCTGTTCAGGTGGACGTATATAAAAGAACTAATAGGAAGACAGTAGGGTCAGTGATAGGAAGGTTGAGATCAAGTGGGCTTTTTCATTTGAGTTGATACGGTGATCACAAGAGAAACAGTATTTTCAAGTAAAATTGTTTTCCTCAGTACTTCCCCAGGGTTCTGACTGTTGCTCATTGCAGCTTCTGGAAGGTTCCAATCCTTCCAGATTGCCGGATGAAAGTCTCCCCTCACAGGCTGTCAGCATGTTGGGTGAACGAAGCTCACACAGTCCCATGGATTCCCAGTGAGCATTCATGCACAGCACAAAATTGTCCCCCGTTTTATTTAAACCCTTCTGGCTGAATTTTATGTTCATCAACATTAGCGCCGAGAAGCAAGATCCCAAATGGGGTGATGGCGATGGGCATATCATTCACGCCCACTGACAGGGCCCTGAACTGACCCTGGCCCAGTCCCCGGGGTCAGCCGAGTGTTAGTGTCCCCGCCAACTCCAGCCTTTGATTGGGAGCTCGCCACCAGAGGGGTGGGTACCTGTTAACTGCTGTGCAGCATCTAAAGGCCCACTGCTCCTTTAAAGGGGCCACATCCAGTCAGAATCCTTATGGCAGCGTGAGTTATACTTTCCATGACTGAGAATGGCACCGAGGGCAGTGCCCAGTGATTTCAGTGAGGAGGCAAAGAAAGTTCTTCTCCACGGAGTTAGACAGAGAAAGGGCCTGAAGGAAAGCAGTGGGAGGTGGGCAGTGCAGTAAGTGGGGATATAACAGGATCCCGCACAGTGACTCAGTGCCTCAGGAGTTCATGGGGGAGGGAAGGTCATGAATATTCAAATTACTTCCCCGCTATTTATTGGAAAAATACACAGGTAATGAAATATTGAATGGTTGTTTAAAATCATCAATGGCTGAATTGGGGAAGAGGCTGTGAATTGGGGGGGGGCTGTGAATCGGAGGGGGGTGAATCGGGGGTGGAGGGGGATGTGAATCTGGGGGGGTGAATCGGGGGAGAGGGAGGGACTGAATCGGGGGGGCTGTGAATCGGGGGTGTGTGAATTGGAGGAGGTGCTGTGAATAGGGGGGTGTGAATCGAGGGGCTGTGAATTGGGGGAGAGGGAGGGGCTGTGAATTGGGGGAGGGGCAGTGAATTTGGGGGGCTGTGAATCGGGGGTGGAGGGGTGCTGTGAATCAGGGGGGTGTGAATCAGGGGTGGAGGGGGGCTGTGAACCGGGGGGGGGTGTGAATTGGAGGAGGTGCTGTGAATAGGGGGGGCTGTGAATCGGGGGGGCTGTGAATCGGGGGTGTGTGAATCAGGGGGGTGTGAATCAGGGGTGGAGGGGGGCTGTGAACCGGGGGGGGGGTGTGAATTGGAGGAGGTGCTGTGAATAGGGGGGTGTGAATCGGGGGGGGCTGTGAATCGGGGGGGTGTGAATCGGGGGAGAGGGAGGGGCTGTGAATCGGGGGGGTATGAATCGGGAATGGAGGGGGGCTGTGAATCGGGGGTGTGAATTGGAGGAGGTGCTGTGAATAGGGGGGTGTGAATCGGGGGAGAGGGAGGGGCTGTGAATTGGGGGGGGCTGTGAATCAGGGGACTGTGAATCGGGGCGGGGGGGTTACTGTGAATCGGAGGGTTGTCTATCGGGGGAGGGGGACTGACCTCCACCCACTCTTTCCCAATTTGCCATCCCGCTGGGTGAAGCTTCTTTGCAGAAGAGCTGTCTGGTAAAGTTTCCCTCAATCCCGACCCGCGTCCCTGGATTTGCTCTTCACAACTCCCGAGAATCACACAATAAAATCTATTTTTCAGATACATTTATTTACATATGCAAATTACATCAAATTTACATAATTCATCAAATGGGCAGCACACCAGTCAAGGATTATATCGACATGACTTATGGGTTTTCAACTTATTAGAAAAAGCCTATTTCATCATCGATTTAATTTGCATACGGCAAATTGAATTATAACTGCATAATTTATGAATGTATTATCCCTATTACCATAATTAATATGCACCAAGTTTAATAAGAGTTTTGTTTCTTTCACATTTAGCCTCCAACCTCTCTCTCTCTCTCTCTCCATCCCAGTCTTGTCTCTATCGATACCCTTGTCTCAATGCCCCTCTGCATCATCCTCTCTTGTTTCTCCTTATCTCCAAATCCTCCGTCCTCCTTCCTGCTTCCTCACTGTGTTGAAACTGTATCCGACTCTAACTCATTCTTTGCTAAGATCTCAGATCTGTAAGACTCCTTCCCCCTCCCGCCCACAAACTAACGGCTTTTAAAACCCAAGCTCTGCAATATTTGATTACTATTTCTTGAATTGTCTCCTCTCTTACTCTTTTCAACCTTGTGATGACCAGTGATGTCCTGAACTCTGGGCCTCAGACATTGGGGGAGTAGAAATTAGTTTTGGGGCTAGTACAAAAGGGGCAGTAGCCAATCGGCCGCCCGTTATACACCTCGCCCAGTACTGAGCTCCATTGAGTCTTCGAGAGACGAATATTGGGTCGGGCGTGTAATAGGCGGCCAATTCTATAACCCCCCGCTTAGCGCTAATGCCCAGGATTAATTTCTACCCCTGAGTGTGAGAGAGGAGAGAGAGAGGGAAAAATGGACAGAGAGAGAGGAAAATAAAGACAGGTGGAGAGTATTTCAGATAGGAGAGAGATGCACTGATTGCGGGGGGGAGGGGAGAGATATGAAAAAGGAACAGTGAGAGAAAGAGAAGAAGGAGGGTTTAATTCACGCTGTGAATTATTAGAGAACATTTATCTGAAGTTCATCTGCCTATGATTTTATCAAAGAAGTTTAAAATAACAAAGTTCAATCTGCATTAAAATAACAGAGAAACAAGCTTTGTACAAACTCATTGCCACACTCCTGCTTACCACACTCCTGGTTCTCACACTCCTGCTTACCGGACTCCTGGTTCTCACACTCCTGGTTACCGGACTCCTAGTTACAGCATTCCTAGTTATCATACTCTTTATTACCAAGTTCCTGGTTACAGCATTCCTGGTTACCTCACTCCAAGTTATCACAATCCTAGTTACCACACTCCACATTTTAGTTAACATGTTCCTGGTTAACCCATTCTTAGTGAACATGTTCCTAGTCATACACTCGTTACTGCTTTCGTGGTTACCATGTTCCTAACTAACCTGATCTTGGTTATCAAGTTCCTCCTTGCCCTGTTACCATGCTTACCGTGTTCCCGGTTAACATATTACTGGTTAATGTGTTCCTGGTTGACATGTTCCTAGTTGACATGTTCCTGGTTAATTGGTTCCTCATTACTAATATCACAGTGTGATTCCAATCCAAGGGAGAGACAGTGAGAGTGAAGGAGTTTCAGAAAAATAGATAACAGAAACTGAAGGCAGATAAAAGCAAAATGGGAAAAAAGCTGCTGATGTGAATTAAATGCAACTACTGGCAGCTTAAACGTACTTGTACTTCTGGAAGTTTCATAGGAAGTAGGCCATTCAGCCCCTCGAGCCTGTTCCGCCATTCAATCAGATTATGGCTGATCTGCACTTTAACTCCATTTACCCGCCTTTGCTCCGTTTCCCTCGATACCCTTCCCCAACAAAAATATTAGCGATCTCAGTCTTGAAAGCTTCAACTGACCCCCAGCATCCACAGCCTTTTGAGGGAGAGAGTTTCTGATTTCCACCACCCTTTGTGTGAAAAGGTGGAGAAATGTTTCCAGCAATCGGGGAAAGGTTTGAAGCAATGGTGATTTGTGTGATTGTGACGCCAGCTTCCAATGGACCTGCAGCATAAATTGAATTTTAATTAATGAGATAGGTATTTTATCTCCATAAGAAATGTGATAAAATATAATTAGATATATTGTCAATAAATGAATTAATAAATTAATTTGGCAGTTGCCTAGTTTATTTTAGTAATGGTGAGCTAAAAGTTAATTGGATTTAAAACTATCTTGGCATAAAGCTGCCTCACCATTAATTTTTTTCCCCCCTCAGAGGTAATACTAATTGTAACAGAAAATACTGGAAACACACAAAGGTTCATCAGCTCCAAAAAGACAAAAGGACAGGTTCATAACTCATGTGGACATCACACAGTGGAGCTAGGCAAGGAGTTCAGGTGAGGCCCTATAACAGGGGCCAGCCAAACCCAAAAAGTAACGAGGCAGGAGTCCAGGACCCTGTTAAGGGACAGACCAGAGAGCATCGTCAAAATGGTCACCCTGTCAGCCTCTAGTCTCCCCGGCGGAGAGACTGCACCTTTAGCAGAGAATACAGCATGCTGGCCTGCAAGAAGTGTTTGTAAATCACATGGGAAGGCTGGGGTCTCGGGCAAGACCGTGGGATTAAAACAATTGCCCACGGTGTTATGTCCACTGTGATTTCCATGGGGAGATGTCCAGAGAGGTACAGATGGAAGAGAGGAGTCACATTGGGGGATGGTTCTTCTGGGAAGCTGAGAGAAGAGGGGAGGGGGGGTGCTGGTGGTGGTGAGAGGACATTTTAGGTGGTCCAAGTGGTACATGGCAGAAGTGAAGGCTCTGCGATGGAAGGTCAGAACAAGACGGACACTGCCATCATTGTGAGAAGAAGGAAAATGAGTGTGGGAAGCACAGGAGTTGGGCTGGGCGCATTTGAAGGAAAATAGTAGAAGGAAAAATGACGTATTAGGAGTTCTGGTGAGGAAAATGGGATGTCCACAGCAGATGGTAGGGAGAGAGTGAAACTGGGAGAAAGGGATGGAATATAAAAGATGCAGTGGGATGAAGCCTAATCCAAGTAATGGTGGGAGTTGTGCAAAGACCATAGCCAGAGGTGGAGAACAAAATCCAGGAACCGAACAAAAGAGTCATTAGAACCAACTGAAGGGAAGGGATGGGGGAAGTCAATGGATGTCGTTAGGTCCAGGGGGCCAAATGGGGCAGTGGGTTAGACTTTGGCTCTTTACCTCTGGAATTTCAGTTCAAACCTAACCCAAACTCATGTGATAAATGGTTTTCTGTCTCCTCTCTGTGAGGTTTCTACACTAAATATGTTTGGGCCGTCTCAATCCGTCTCAACCCTGTACCTGCCCTGGGAGTGTTTGATGGGACAGTGTAGAGGGAGCTTTACTCTGTATCTAACCCTGTACCTGCCCTGGGAGTGTTTGATGGGACAGTGTAGAGGGAGCTTTACTCTGTATCTAACCCGTGCTGTACCTGCCCTGGGAATGTTTGACGGGACAGTGTAGAGGGAGCTTTACTCTGTATCTAATCCGTGCTGTACCTGCCCTGGGAGTGTTTGATGGGACAGTGTAGAGGGAGCTTTACTCTGTATCTAACCCTGTACCTGTCCTGGGAGTGTTTTGGGCTGACACTAACCACTAACGTCCATCACTTGGATGAGCATGATATTCACCAAAAAACACTGAGAAGCAAACTGAATTGGGTCCAGATTTCCTCCAGTCATTCTGTGTCGTGACTTCACAATACATCTGCAAAGATTCCCTCTGTTCAGTATTTCGAATGTTCATTATTATGATTGCAGTCGAATTATGAAATGTCGGGAATTTGGATGGCATTTTGGAGGTGTTGCTGCACAGGGTGGAATTCTTATCCATCGGTGTCTGCGTTAGAATTCATCGCCTGAGCCCCTGAGATCAACTCAGGTCCATTTCTTTCCTGTAGTTTTGAAAGCAGTTCCTCCATAGAGAACCAAATGGAAGGGTGCTGTGGCTTTAAGAGCTGCTTGTTGAGTCTTCATCTGGCTGCATGACCTCATCCTACGAGGAAGATCTCGCTGTAGGGCAATCCTCAGCTCAGCTCCGATACTCCCAGAACAACAAGGGCCTGATTCTCGGCTGGGTCCTCGTACGTGATCTTATGGCAACCTGTCTCTGTGGAACATTCCAGTCTTTCACACGCCTCTTAACCCCTTCTTGACCAGTCACTGTCAGCTCAGATTGAGGAGGTGTTTGCAACATGTTTATCCACGCCAGTAACCCTGTGAGGTCGCCAGTAACCCTGTGAGGTCTCACACCAGCAGGAAACATGACAGCTATTTTTGTTTTAAATTATGCTGCCAGCAAATTGGGCCAAAACCAAAAGCAACAACTTGTTCAGTTGTAATTTAATTAACTTTAGAGGAAAAGGCGAAGTGCAGTGAGATTCCGTGACTGTCGCCTTTATCCGTGGCAATGGCGGTAAGTCTGATAGTGAGAGGGGGTTAAAGGATGGCAGAGGTACTATGTGACCCTCAGTTCAAGGGTCATATCTTTATTCCATTGTCAATGTGTTCAAAACACTCTATGTACAATTCGCCAGAGAAGTCTGGAAAAATCCGATCACTACCAGGGGTGAGACAGGAAGTTCATCGTACGGTCTGGAACTGAACTTTACTTTACAGTTTTGCACTGGATTTGATTCCTGGTCTGTGCTGAGTTAGCAGCTCGTAGCTGGGAGTAGCACTTAGGGTGTTATAAGCTGCTCATCGCTGCTACGCTAGGGTGGGGAAAACTCAGCCCAGATTCCCGATCGAGTCATTATATGGTAACCCCTGAAAAGTACGTGTGTGTGAAAGTCAGATGTATGAACATTGGTAAGCTATTCGTTCACAATGGGCATCACAGCCAGGTCTGACCCTATCTTGTCTAGTGTGCACACATGCACATACACACGCACAAGCACATACACATGCGTGCACACATGCACACGAGTATGCACACACACACGTACAGGCGATGGGGGACGGGGGCGGTTTACCACTCCACTCCCATCGGACACCAGTATCCCGCTGGATGTCAACCCAGTATTTAGGGACCAGAACTCTCATCTCTGCTTGCTGGGGCTGTCTGGAGTGGGGGCTCAAACCCTTAGCCTTTCAATTCAGAGGTTGGAATGCGAGCACTGAGCCAGGACTCACTCCACAGGACAGCAGTTAGAGAGTTACAACCGGTCTCAGTGGCCCTGGACCAGCTAGGAAAAAAATAAACCCGATTCCCACTCTTGGTCGCTCCCCAGTGACTCGTGCTGGTCACATGTACATGGACATTCGGTGAGAACAAGATCATGTTCATCTTTGGTGCCCTCCATATTTAAATGGCCGGCCAACACTCACTGTTCAGACTCATTTGGAAACTGGCCGTTTGATTGAGATATTGGAGGTTTTGCTGGTGCCCCAAGAGTGAGGGTTTTAAAGGAAGTAGGTGAGCACATTGCGGATGCCCTAACTATAATCTTTCAAAGTTCTCTAGATTCAGGAACTGTCCCTCTAGATTGGAAAATTGCACATGTCACTCCGCTTTTTAAGGAGAGAGAGGGAAACCGGGAATTATAGACCAGTTAGCCTAACATCTGTTGTGGGAAAAATGCTGGAGTCTATGATTAAAGATAGGGTGACTGAACACCTCGAGAATTTTCAGTTATTCAGAGAGAGCCAGCATGGATTTGTGAAAGGTAGGTCGTGCCTGACAAACCTGATTGAATTTTTTGAAGAGGTGACTAAAGTAGTTGACGGGAATGTCAATGGATGTTATATATATGGACTTCCAGAAGGCATTTGATAAGGTCCCACATAAGGGACTGTTAGCTAAGATAGAAGCCCATGGAATCGAGGGAAAAGTATGGACTTGGTTAGGAAATTGGCTGAGCGAAAGGCGACAGAGAGTAGGGACAATGGGTAGGTACTCACATTGGCAGGATGTGACTAGTGGAGTCCCGCAGGGATCTGTCTTGGGGCCTCAATTATTCACAATATTTATTAACGACTTAGATGAAGGCATAGAAAGTCTCATACCTAAGTTTGCCGATGACACAAAGATTGGTGGCATTGTTAGCAGTGTAGGTGAAAACATAAAATTACAAAGGGATATTGATAGATTAGGTGAATGGGCAAAACTGTGGCAAATGGAATTCAATGTAGACAAATGTGAGGTCATCCACTTTGGATCAAAAAAGGATAGAACAGGGTACTTTCTAAATGGTAAAAAGTTAAAAACAGTGGATGTCCAAAGGGACTTAGGGGTTCAGGTACATAGATCATTGAAGTGTCATGAACAGGTGCAGAAATTAATCAATAAGGCTAATGGAATGCTGGCCTTTATATCTAGAGGACTAGAGTACAAGGGGGCAGAAGTTATGGTGCAGCTATACAAAACCCTGGTTAGACCGCACCTGGAGTACTGTGAGCAATTCTGGGCACCGCACCTTCGGAAGGACATATTGGCCTTGGAGGGAGTGCAGCGTAGGTTTACTAGAATGATACCCGGACTTCAAGGGTTAAATTACGAAGAGAGATTACACAAATTGGGGTTTCGAAGGTTAAGGGGTGATCTGATCGAAGTTTATAAGATATTAAGGGGAACAGATAGGGTGGATAGAAAGAAACTATTTCCGCTGGTTGGGGATTCTAGGAGTAGGGGGCACAGTCTAAAAATTAGAGCCAGACCTTTCAGGAGTGAGGTTAGAAAACATTTCTACACACAAAGGTTGGTAGAAGTTTAGAACTCTCTTCTGCAAACGGCAATTGATACTAGCTCAATTGCTAAATTTAAATCTGAGATAGATAGCTTTTTTGGCAACCAAAGGTATTAAGGGATATGGGCCAAAGGCAGGTATATGGAGCTAGATCACAGATCAGCCATGATCTTATCAAATGGCGGAGCAGGCACGAGGGGCTGAATGGCTAGGCTGGTCCCAACGATGGACCCGCTCGATAGACCAAGCTAGAGGGTGGAATAACCTTTCCTTACACTGACTCCTCTCTGCCACACCCTATCTCCAACCCTGTTAGAAGCTGCTCCTACTCTAGGAGTAAACAGAACAGTTTGTGCTATCATCAACTGTCGCCCATTGTAACACAATATCTGATCACAATTCATTCCCCCGCCTCCCCTGCACTTATCCTTTTAAATCTACTGGGCCTACACTTGCTGTGCTAACACTCGTTGCTTGTGGTAATTGTATGCATCTAATCATGTCTATACATTTTATATATTCCAGTTAATTTAGGCTATTTATTACTGCCTATTGTATTGTGATTAAGGTTATCTGTGTTCCTAATCAGACAGTCTGTCACTGTTTTGCTGATGATTGCTCTTTAATGTACTGCCTGCTTGCTGCTGGGTCAATCCCCGATTAGATTATTTCCTCTGACTGTTCTAATGTGTTGAAAGAAGTAAAAACAGATATAAAGAGAAAAGCAACAAGAGGCATTGCCTTCGGAGAGAGGGAGCATTGTCCTCAGCTTGGATTAAACAACTCCCCACCACAAATGGTTCTCTCCTCACCTCATCCGCAAGTACTGGGTCACCATTCCCAAGAGGCCATTCTTCATCCGCGAGCCTATTTTAGTGTCGTGTACACCTGGTGTGCACCCGGACCAGGAAACTAGACTCAAATCCGTTCTGCTTAATTTCCACCTAGTTTCAGCCCACACTGATTTCCGGTTGAGCCTGAGGCAGGAATTGGGAGATCCTGGCTACAACAGTCAGTTGGGGGGGGGTCCATTTTAAAAGGCTCTCACTCCATTTTGTATCCGGCGGGTGAGCGAAACATCAAATTCACAGGAACCTTCTCGTCAGGGTTGGTAGAGTCGGACCTTCAGACAGAGGCCATTTAAAAGACCCTGAATTTAACTGTTTTTCTTCACCATCTCTGGGCCTTTTGGGGATTGTTGGCACACAGCTTTCATGCACCTCTGTGCCAGTGGCTAATTATTTATTTTCGGTCCCCCAGCTCCCTTGACTGGCACCAGTGGGTTTCCCAATGGGGATCACCTGAGCTTACATGCTCAGAGAAAGGTGAGGGTCTGCTGGAGGATGCCAAGCAGGTCAGGCTGCCCACAAGATGCTGTGTGCCCTCACGCTGGCACCCACACCCCTCATCTGCACAGAGAGAGATGAAATGGCCTCACTGTGGCAGATATAACACTGGCAGAGGCTCGCCTTCCCGAAGCGAGTGATGCCAGCAGATCCCCGATGGACTCACTATGATGTGGGAATTCTGGGCTGACCGTTACGCCGGTCAGTTCTTCAGATGAACCCTAATCTCAGCTGTTCAGGCGCTGCATCGTACTGTGTGAGAGAAAGTATCCCAGGTGTCCTACATGCAGCGTTGCCTGATTCGTAGCACCCACCGTAGGAAAATAGGAACAGGAGGAGGCCATTCAGTTAGATCGATAGGGGGTGGGCGGACAAGCAGTGGTTGGCAGTTTTAATGTGGAGACAGGAGGAACACTCCACGTTCAGGTAAGTGTTTTTTGAAAAACTTTAGGGGCCTCTGGTTAGGCTGTGGGTAGACCTGGTAATCCTGAGCCTAGCAGGCCTGACATCTGCTCCGTTCAGGGCAAACCAATTTACAGTTTGGGTCCTAAAACAGGCTCCTTATTAGCATATTCAAGGGGCCTAACGCCATTTGTTAGGTGACTGCCAGGGCCCGGACCAATCTGGACGTTCTGACAATATTCCCTGGCATGGGAGGCTGGCCCCCTAAATTGGACCTCTTTCTGGCTGGAAAACAGGCTTAACGACATCCAATTCCACCCCCTGCATCTGCCACTGCGAATAATTATGCAAAGGAGCTGGCACTGGAGAATTGAGGGTCATTAGCAACTGGCCTTTGAGGTGGGATTTATGTCAGGTTCTAAACCACTTTGAACTAGCGGACCCAGAGATGAGAATCGGCCTTGGTGAGAGCTGTGGGTGGGTGTTCCACTGAATCTCATCTGGTTCTCATCCAGAGTCCACGCACGTGTATTTTCAGCCGGTCTCACTGGACAGTGAACTCGAGTCCTGGATTACTCGACCACTGCGGAGTACATCAGAGTGGGACTTCTTGTCCTCACTCAGCTCGAGTCACTGGATAGCAATTGGGAACAGGAACCTTGTCTGAATTCTTGCTCACTCGCTCTGATTAACTGAGGCCACATGGACAGCCCCAGCGGCCGCCCGAGCTGCAAATAGCAAATTTGGTTTGGAGTGAGAATCGAAACTGGGACCTTCTGGTCCGTATCTCTTAGGGTAATGTGTACCTTTCCTGATAGGCCGCTGGGGGATCTGTAACCTCTGCATCTCGGAAAGGCTCAAGGAGATAAAGATCTCAGAACACAGACTTAGCTCAGATTGTTATAACCTGTTTTATCAGTAAACAGGGAGCACAAGTGATAGTTCAGCTCACAAGTCGTCACAAGATGAGATGTTGAACCGAGACCCCAGATGCCTGTTCCTGTGGTTCAGGCGGGTGTTAAAGATCCCATGACACTATTTGAAACAGAGAGTTCTCCCTGTGTCCTGGCCAACATTCTTCCCTCAAACAACATCACCAGGATCAGATTATCTGCTCCTCCATCTCACTGCTGTTTGTGGCTGTGTGTAAAATGGCTGCATTATAAGACTGACTGTGAGGCACTTTGGGACATTCTGAGAGATGTGATACGACACTATATAAATGCATTTTCTTTGTTTCTTTCTGCTTCTGTTCTTTCTGGTCCCCAGTTGTTTATAGTCGCCCTTCAATTAACAGTGACCTATTGAAACCCACCTGTCCAATTATTACACCTTTTCCTTCACACGTGAAACAATCGCTCTTAGTCCAGAATCCACGTGTAAAAATGGTCCTCACCCACACTGATTGAACAGGAATAAGTCGTTTGATGAAGTGATGTCAGATACTTGATGCACTTCATGCCCTAGAGGGGAACGGGTGGTTTGATAATTTTCGAGCACTGTTCTTTCATCTCTCGAAACCTTCTCCTCCCACCGCTCCACTTTGAATTCAGTCAAGACAGAAAGAATGAAAATCTCTCTGTGATGGATGGCATTGAACAGTCAAAGCAAAACGGGTTTGAGCAGCGCAGAGACCAATAATGCCCTCACATTTATTGGGAATTGTCATTGAGGTATATAATTAGAAAATAACGAATGACAAGACTGTGTATTAGACTTTCAGCCGGCCTTGCATTGCTCAGGTTAAAGAGTAAAGTATTATGTACAATGCAATAAGGCACTGAGTCATTCGGGCTAGGATAGCCCCAGGATTGACTGGCAGTGTGTGCTGATCTCAGCCACGATGACAGACTGTCCAACCCAGGGGAAGTTTTATAACGGTAAAGATTCAGACAAGTGCCAAAGGCAGGAGGTCGATTGAACTGGTGAGGGACATTACTGCTTTAAACCCAGAGAGACTTTGGGTTGTCACAAGCCCTTAATTTCTTCCATAATAAAACCAGAAAATGCTGGAAAACACTCAGCAGGTCAGGCAGCATCTGTGGAGAGAGAAACAGAGTTAACATTTCAGGTCAAAGACCTTTTGTCAGGACTGGAAGATGTTACAGATTTAACAGCTTTTAAGCAAGTACATTTGCCCCTTAATTTCATCCGTTGGATTAAACATTTATTAGTAACCTAAGTATGACATAAGTGTGTAAATATGATTATTCAGAAGTGATTGTGTCATCTTCAAAATAAAGTTAAGTTGGAATGTCTGCAGCAACTCGCCAAGGCTTCTTCGACAGCACCTCCCAAACCCGCGACCTCTACCACCTAGAAGGACAAGGGCAGCAGGCACATGGGAACAACATCACCTGCACGTTCCCCTCCAAGTCACACACCATCCCGACTTGGAAATATATCGCCGTTCCTTCATCGTCGCTGGGTCAAAATCCTGGAACTCCCTTCCTAACAGCACTGTGGGAGAACCTTCACCACACGGACTGCAGCGGTTCAAGAAGGCGGCTCACCACCACCTTCTCAAGGGCAATTAGGGATGGGCAATAAATGCCGGCCTCGCCAGCGACGCCCACATCCCATGAACAAATTTAAAAAAAAAAAAAAATTGAGGATCTGGGAGGAGGGAACAGAGTGAGGACACTCCTACTGATCACCAGAGAGAGTGTGTGTGTATATATGGGGTGTGTGTGAGTGTGAGTCCATGTTTGATGAGTGTGTCTCCGTGTGGGGGGTGGTGAGTGTGAGTGTGTTTGGGGGGTGGTGAGTGTGAGTGTGTGTTTGGGTGTGGTGAGTATGAGTGTGGGGGGTGGTGGTGAGTGTGTATGTGTGAGGGGTGGTGAGTGTGAGTGTGTGTGAGGGGTGGTGAGTGTGAGTGTGTGGGGTGGTGGTGAGTGTGTGTGTGTGGGGTGGTGGTTAGTGTGTGTGTGGGGGCTGGTGAGTGTGAGTGTGTGTGAGGGGTGGTGAGTGTGAGTGTGTGTGAGGGGTGGTGAGTGTGAGTGTGTGTGAGGGGTGGTGAGTGTGAGTGTGTGGGGTGGTGGTGAGTGTGTGTGTGTGTGGGGGGTGGTGAGTGTGAGTGTGTGTGTGTGGGGGGTGGTGAGTGTGAGTGTGTGTGAGGGGTGGTGAGTGTGAGTGTGTGTGAGGGGTGGTGAGTGTGAGTGTGTGGGGTGGTGGTGAGTGTGTGTGTGTGTGGGGGGGGGTGAGTGTGAGTGTGTGTTTGGGTGTGGTGAGTATGAGTGTGTAGGGTGGTGGTGAGTGTGTGTGTGGGGGGGTGGTGAGTGTGTATGTGTGAGGGGTGGTGAGTGTGAGTGTGTGGGGTGGTGGTGAGTGTGTGTGTGTGTGGGGGGTGGTGAGTGTGTGTGAGGGGTGGTGAGTGTGAGTGTGTGGGGTGGTGGTGAGTGTGTGTGTGTGGGGGGGGGTGAGTGTGAGTGTGTGTGAGGGGTGGTGAGTGTGAGTGTGTGAGGGGTGGTGAGTGTGAGTGTGTGTGGGGGGTGGTGAGTGTGAGTGTGGGGGGTGGTGAGTGTGAGTGTGGGGGGGTGAGTGTGAGTGTGTGGTGGGTGGTGAGTGTGAGTGTGTGTGGGGGGTGGTGAGTGTGAGTGTGTGTGGGGGGTGGTGAGTGTGAGTGTGGGGGGGTGGTGAGTGTGAGTGTGGGGGGGTGAGTGTGAGTGTGTGGTGGGTGGTGAGTGTGAGTGTGTGTGGGGGGTGGTGAGTGTGAGTGTGTGTGGGGGGGGTGAGTGTGAGTGTGGGGGGGTGAGTGTGAGTGGGTGGTGAGTGTGAGTGTGTGTGGGGGGTGGTGAGTGTGAGTGTGTGTGGGGGGGGTGAGTGTGAGTGTGGGGGGGTGAGTGTGAGTGGGTGGTGAGTGTGAGTGTGTGTGGGGGGTTGGTGAGTGTGTGGGGGGGTGGTGAGTGTGAGTGTGTGGGGTGGTGGTTAGTGTGTGTGTGGGGGCTGGTGAGTGTGAGTGTGTGTGAGGGGTGGTGAGTGTGAGTGTGTGGGGGGGTGGTGAGTGTGAGTGTGGGGGGGTGAGTGTGAGTGTGTGGTGGGTGGTGAGTGTGAGTGTGTGTGGGGGGTGGTGAGTGTGAGTGTGTGGTGGGTGGTGAGTGTGAGTGTGTGGTGAGTGTGAGTGTGCGGCGTGTGAGTGTGAGTGTGCGGCGAGTGAGTGTGAGTGTGAGTGTGATCCCATCACTTCCATCAGATTTGGTTTGAATGAAACCCCAGGTGGAAAAAATAAAAGGGCCTCAATGTATCACATTGTACCACCCAATCCCCGCTCGGTGCTGTACCCCATCCACCCAATCCCCGCTCGGTGCTGTACCCCATCCACCCAATCCCCGCTCGGTGCTGTACCCCATCCACCCAATCCCCGCTCGGTGCTGTACCCCATCACCCAATCCCCGCTCGGTGCTGTACCCCATCCACCCAATCCCCGCTCGGTGCTGTACCCCATCACCCAATCCCCGCTCGGTGCTGTACCCCATCCACCCAATCCCCGCTCGGTGCTGTACCCCATCACCCAATCCCCGCTCGGTGCTGTACCCCATCCACCCAATCCCCGCTCGGTGCTGTACCCCATCCACCCAATCCCCGCTCGGTATTGTTCTTAAACCATCCAATCCCCACTGTGCCTCATTCTGTAGCCCATTTCGGGGTCACCTGATGTTCTTATTTCGAAAAAATACTTTCCGATTCCGAGCAGAATCATCCCTCTCTCCGAGGAACATTAACAAACACTCCAAATATCTTCGATAAGAACAAAGTTACCACAATGGCCAGGCAGTAAATCACGAGGATCGTTGTTATTTTCCAGTCCAAACTTGTATAAATATTTAAAACTGAAGAAATCTTGTGCTGGGATACGGTACAAAGGTGGTTTTTTTTGGTTGTCAGAAAGTTTAAAAGGCAGTAATTGTGAGTCTGTGGTGCAGGGGATGGGACTCGCTTGACACGATCGCCAGTTGATCGATGGACCATCAGACTGTAGCCCTGATTCTGGGCCCTCTGCCCACATTTAGCAAATCTCCACAGCAGCAGCAGAGGCTCACCACATCTGCCCTGGAATGTTGACCATCACAGAACAAGAGGGTTCTGGGACAGGACAGGACAAGAACATTTAAGCCCAGTCAGTCTGGACTGTTGACACTGGACGGCGTCCAGGAGTGGGATCCAGGGCTGACTTATCAGTTCTTCCAGTCTTGAAACGGGTTAAAAGGGGAAGAGACAGTTACTTCATCGTATGGCGTACAACAACAACAACTTGCATTTATATAGCGCCTTTAACATATAAAACATCCCAAGGCTCTTCACAGGAGCAATTATTAAACAAAATGGTACACTGAGTCATATAAGGAGATATTAGGAGAGGTGACCAAATCCTTGGTCAAAGAGGTAGATTTTAAGGAGTGTCTTAAAGGGGGAGAGAGAGGCGGAGAGGTTGAGGGAGGGAATTCCAGAGCTTAGGGCCCAGGCAGCTGAAGGCACGGCCGCCAATGGTGGAGCGATGGGAATTGGAGGAGCGCAGAGATCTCGGAGGGTTGTCGGGCTGGAGGAGGTTACAGAGATAGGGAGGGGGCGAGGGCCACGGAGGGATTTGAAAACATGGATGAGAATTTTAAAATCGAGGTGTTATAATAAAACAAGTGGCTTTGGGCTCCCCTCGGTATTGCCCAAGAGTGCAGGTGGTACACTGATGTCAGAGTAAGTCTTCACAGTCTCCACTAGGATCGGGAAAGTTACAGGACATTAGGAGGATTACAAAAAGGGACCGCACTGGTCTCCTCGGTCAGCTAGTAACTGGCAGCAAATCCAACTCCTCCCTCAGAGGGGCTGGGGTGGGAAATGCAAAAATATATCCCAGCGGGGGGGCGTGTGTCTGGGGCTGAGGCTCATCATTGGGGCAGGGAAGAGGGTGTTTGGACATGTGACCAGACCTGGGAGTGTCTGAAAGGGAAAGTGTTCTGATCCCAGGACTGGAGTCCATCAGCTTGATGAGCAAAGCAGTAGAAATGGATTATGTAACACACCAAGGATTAACTTCAGTATAACAGGACTAGCAGGCCTTCTGTGGCATTGCTCACTGATAGCCTGGGGGGTCCGCAGCACGGCCCTGCGGCTGGAACGATCCGCAGGCCACGATCCTGGTAGTTACACCCAGATTGTGACCACCAGAGCCCTCTTACACCCTTTCCCTCAGTGCTGACCCCACCAGAGCCCCCCTTACACCCTGCCCTCCAGTTGTGACCCCTCCGGAGTTTGTAGGACTGTCGGGGGAGCACGGGGCATTTGTGCCAGTACAGGGGTATCTCTGGTATATCTGTCCTGTGCATCCAGAACATCGGGCCACTGGAACCGCCCCCCGCCCCGGGGCCCAATTACACCCATCTGAAGGTGGAGGCTGGTGTGTCCCATCTCACTGGGGGCAATCAGCCTCCAGGTCCCGAACGAGCCAGGAAAGGAAGAACTCTTGGCCAGAGGAATCCCCACCTTCTGTGCCAGAGACTGGAGCACAAAATCCAGGCCAACACTCCCAGTGCAGCACCGAGGGAGCGCTGCACTGTCGGAGGGGCAGCACCGAGGGAGCGCTGCACTGTCGGAGGGGCAGCACCGAGGGAGCGCTGCACTGTCGGAGGGGCAGCACCGAGGGAGCGCTGCACTGTCGGAGGGGCAGCACCGAGGGAGCGCTGCACTGTCGGAGGGGCAGCACCGAGGGAGCGCTGCACTGTCGGAGGGGCAGCACCGAGGGAGCGCTGCACTGTCGGAGGGGCAGCACCGAGGGAGCGCTGCACTGTCGGAGGGGCAGCACCGAGGGAGCGCTGCACTGTCGGAGGGGCAGCACCGAGGGAGCGCTGCACTGTCGGAGGGGCAGCACCGAGGGAGCGCTGCACTGTCGGAGGGGCAGCACCGAGGGAGCGCTGCACTGTTGGAGGTGCCAGCTTTTGGATGAGACATTAAACCGAACCCCCATCTGCCATCTCAGGTGGACATAAAAGATCCCACGGCCACTATTCGAAGAAGAGCTGGGGAGTTCTCTCCGGTGTCCTGGGCAATAACCACCTCCCCTTGATATTCAATGGCATTACCATCGCCGAATTCCCCACCATCAACATCCTGGGGGTCACCATCGACCAGAAACTTAACTGGACCAGCCATATAAATACTGTGGCAACAGGAGCAGGTCAGAGGCTGGGAATTCTGCAGTGAGTGACTCACCTCCTGACTCCCCAAAGCCTTTCCACCATCTACAAGGCACAAGTCAGGAGTGTGATGGAATACTCTCCATTTGCCTGGATGAGTGCAGCTCCAACAACACTCAAGAAGCTCAACACCATCCAGGACAAAGCAGCCCGCTTGATTGGCACCCCATCCACCATCCTAAACATTCACTCCCTTCACCACCGGCGCACTGTGGCTGCAGTGTGTACCATCCATAGGATGCACTGCAGCAACTCGCCAAGACTTCTTTGACAGCATCTCCAAACCAGTGACCTCTACCACCTAGAAGGACAAGAGCAGCAGGCACATGGGAACAACACCACCTGCACGTTCCCCTCCAAGTCACACACCATCCCGACTTGGAAATATATCGCCGTTCCTTCATCGTCGCTGGGTCAAAATCCTGGAACTCCCTCCCTAACAGCACTGTGGGAGAACCTTCACCACACGGACTGCAGCGGTTCAAGAAGGCGGCTCATCACCACCTTCTCAAGGGCAATCAGGGATGGGCAATAAATGCCGGCCTCGCCAGCGACGCCCACATCCCATGAACGAATAAAAAAAAATATTTATCCATCAATCAACATCACTGAAACAGATAATCTGGTGATTATCACATTGCTGTTTGTGGGATCTTGCTGTGCGCAAATTGACTGCCACGTTTCCTACATTACAACAGTGACTACACTTCAAAAGTACTTCATTATTTGTAAAGCGCTTTGGGACGTCCTGAGGTCATGAAAGGCGCCAGAGAAATGCAAGTTCTTTCTCTCTGTTCTGTCTGAGGACGCTTGGTTGTAAGGGAATGGTGGGGATTCTGCCCCTTACAAGTCATGACGGAAATTGAACCCAGACCTGGCAGAGTCCCTGCCGTTTCACAGTAACCTCCTGCTGGTCTTCCACTGAACCCCTGCGCAAATTATGGCGGTGGTGTTTAGTTGCTGACTTGGAGCTGTGTTCAGTCTGGCCTGTCCCTTTAAGACCACTGCTCGGGAACTCTGGGGAAGTGAGACAAATAGTTGCATCCTGAGGTCAATTAGAGACTAATTATTGGTGGAAGTTTCTGTAGATTGGCAGATGCTTGTAAATCTCCCACTGTGTCCTTATTTTAAAGATTCATTCTCAGACTGTGGGCGTCGCTGGCAAGGCCGATACTTATTGTCCATCCCAAAAAACTGACCAGCTCGCTGGGCCACTTCAGAGGGCAGTTAAGAGTCAACCACGTTGATGTGGGACTGGAGTCACATGTAGGCCCAGACTGGGTAAGGACGGCAGGTTTCCTTCCCTAAGGGACGTTAGTGAACCAGTTGGGTTTTTCCGACAATCTGACAACTTCACGATCACTTTTACTGAGACCAGCTTTTTATTTCCAGCTTTTTGGGAGAGGCCATGTTATCAAGGTCAGAAAAACCAGCAGGAAATGACAGGCTTTCTTTTGTTTTATACTTTTGATACTTTGAAGTGTGATGTCTGAAAAGTGATGGTCACAATTTAGACACAAGACTTTTATATATAGATATTGATTTAGTTTGCATAGGGACACGTCTAAAACACAACTAAACATCACGAAATACCAGACTGAAATGGCTTCTAAGGATCTTTCTCCAGCATTTCCCTAACATCCAATAATTCAACCTTAATAAGCTCATCACGTTTAAATCCTTCAGCATGACAAGGTGACCATTACCCATTTCCAGGAGTGAGGCGGCCAATTCTTCATGGCTGATTTGTAATTTGCAGTTCCTCGCTGTTAGTCACTTAATATATATACCGAGTGGGCCAAAGAAATTTGCCTTTTTAGTGTCGCTCAATATTTATGTTTCATCTATATTACATGAAGTAGTGTCATTACCATGTTCAAATATTCCCTGAACATATTAAGATGCCATTCAGGTCACTGAATGCTCAATATGACTGCCATCAGCAACCATAGGATCTCCGGCTGAATCCAACCTAGACTGATGGGATGAAAGTCTCTTTTCTCTTGTGTTTCTAAGGGTCTTAAAGGAAAAGTTTTTGGGATAGACTCAACCCACTGTCGGTATTGTGGGCCCACTGTCAAAAATGCTATTTTAGAATCATAGACTCATACAGCACAGAAGGAGGCCATTCAGCCCTTCATGTCTATGCTGGCTCTTTGAAAGAGCTATCCAATTAGTCCCATTCCCCCGCTCTTTCCCCATAGCCCTGCAAATCTTTCCTTTTTAAGTATTTATCCAATTCCCTTTTGAAAGTTATTATTGAACCTGCTTCCACCGCCCTTTCAGGCAGTGAATTCCAGATCAGAACAACTCACTGCGTAAAAAAAAATTTCTCCTCATCTCCCGTCTGGCTCTTTTGCCAATTATTTTAAATCTGTGTCCTTTGGTTACCGACCCTCCTGCCAGAGGAAACAATTTCTCCTTATTTACTCTATCAAAACCGTTCATAATTTTGAACACCTCTATTAATTCTCTCCTTAACCGTCTCTGCTCTGAGGAGAACAATCCCAGCTTCTCCAGTCTCTCCACATAACTGAAGACCCTCATCCATGGTATTCGGCTGTGGAGATAATGACCAATGGTCCTTTAAGAAGTGCCCCTCTGGTTAAACAATGCATTTTTACAAGTTCTTTAACTCCTTCAAAAACACACATTTCACCACCGTGATGTCCTTGTGACTGGACTCGTGAGGTGAACAAAACTTGCTGTGTTTGACCTTGTGTAAAGCTTTAGAGAAAGCAACGGAAAGCACAGCTGCTATTTACAGAAGGCGAATGGTCGGTTAAAGCTAAACACAGGGGCAGTTTGAGAATTTGAACATTTGTTTACAAAACAGATCCCAGGTTATCAATAAATCAGCAAAGTTTGGAGACCATCTTGTATCTGGGCTGCCTCATGATTATGCATTGATGGTACAGATAGTACACAAAAAAACGTCTTCAGTTCAAGTTTCCAAGGAGTCACTAGTGGTTGAACTCATATTGCTCTCATGTTAAACCTATTTACCACAAATAGTGACTATTCTCCTTAGGGATGGGCAGCCAGGTTTTCTTTGGGACACAGTTTTGCTCCAAGGTGAAGAACTCAGTCGGTGCTCTGCGGTGGACTTGATATCTGATAGGTGAGTCGGGAAGTTTTTTGGTACTCCAGTACCACTGATAACTGACTAACCAGCTTCGCTCACTGATAGGCCTCCAAATAACCCCGCTAACCAGTGCCCTAATGGATGGGTGGCTTTAGATGGATAAGCAGCTAACCAGTCTTTCAGTGACAGTGAAGACAGAGATCTGTTCTGTCAACGTTCTAAAGGGGCAATGGGGAGGCTAGATGAATCCTGGTGAGATTGCGACCTGATGGCTCTACACATCATGCTGGGCCATTTCATGCCGAATGTGGCAAGGAGTGTATTATTATCTCCCTCCCCTACACAAGAAAAAAAATCCTGTGATAGAGAAAGAAGAGGTAGAGACATCGAGCCCGATATACACACCACCACCCTCCACTGAGGTCATAGCATCATAAAAAGGTTACAGCATGGAAGGAGGCCATTCGGCCCATCGAGTCCGTGCCGGCTCTATGCAAGAGCAATCCAGCTAGTCCCACTCCCCCACCCTATCCCTGTAGCCCTGCAAATTTTTTCCTTTCAAGTACTTATCCAGTTCCCTTTTGAAGGCCACGATTGAATCTGCCTCCACCACCCCCTCGGGCAGTGCATTCCAGATCCTAACCACTCGCTGGGTAAAAAAGTTTTTCCTCATGTCACCTTTGGTTCTTTTGCCAATCACCTTAAATCTATTTTCCTCTGGTTCTTGACCCTTCTGCCAATGGGAACAGTTTCTCTCTATCTACTCTGTCCAGACCCTTCATGATTTTGAACACCTCTATCAAATCTCCTCTCAACCTTCTCTTTTCCAAGGAGAACAACCCCAGCTTCTCCAGTCTATCCATATAACTAAAGTCCCTCATCCCTGGAATCATTCTAGTAAATCTCTCTGCACCCTCTCAAAGGCCTTCACATCTTTCCTAAAAGGCGATGCCCAGAATTGGACACAATACTCCAGTTGTGGCCTAGCCAGTGTTTTATAAAGGTTTATCATGACTTCCTTGCTTTTGTGCTCTATGCCTCTATTTATAAAGCCCAGGATCCCGTAGGCTTTTTTAACCACTTTCTCAACCTGCCCTGCCACCTTCAACGATTTGTGCACATATACCCCCAGATCTCTGTTCCTGTACCCCCTTTAGAATTGAGCCCTCTAGTGTATATTGCCTCTCCTCATTCGTCCTACTGAAATGTATCACTTTACATTTTTCTGCGTTAAATTTCATCTGCCCCGTGTCCGCTCATGCCACCAGCCTGTCTATATTCTCTTGAAGTCTATCACTATCCTTCTCACTGTTCACTACCCTTCCAAGTTTTGTGTCATCTGCAAATCTTGAAATTGTGCCCTGTACACCCAAGTCCAAGTCATTAATATATATCAAGAAAAGCAGTGGTCCCAGCATCGACCCCTGGGGAACACCACTGCACACCTCCCTCCAGTCCGAAAAACAACCTTTCACCACTACTCTCTGTTTCCGTCCCTTAGCCAGTTCTGTATCCATGTTGCTACTGCCCCCTTTATTCCATGGGCCGCAATCTTGATGATAAGCCTACCATACAGCACTTTATCAAAATCCTTTTGAAAGTCCATCTACACCACATCAACCGCATTGCCCTCATCTACCCTCTCTGATACCTTATCAAAAAACTCTATCAAGTTAGTTAAACATGATTTTCCTTTAACAAATCCGTGCTGGCTTTCCCTAATCAATCCACACTTGTCCAAGTGATTGTTAATTCTGTCCAGATTATCGTTTCTAAAAGTTTCCCCACCACTGAGGTTAAACTGACTGGCGTGTAGTTTCTGGGTTTATCCTTACACCCTTTTTTGAACAAGGGTGTAACATTTGCAATTCTCCAGTCCTCTGGCACCACCCCCGTATCTCCGGATGTTTGGAAGATTATGGCCAGTACCTCCACAATTTCCATCCTTCCCTCAGCAGCTTAGGATGCATCCCATCCGGACTGGGTGACTTATGCACTTTAAGTATAGCTAGCCTTTCCATTTTTCCCAGAGTTTCCTTTCCATTAGCGTTTTATGTCCCAGCAGAAATTGAATTTCACTCCTATGGAGAGCAAAGCAGGAGAGAAAGAGACAGGAAAAGTTGCATAAACTTGGTTTGTAATTCCATTGAGTTTAGAAGACTGAGGTGTAATCCACTCGATGTCTTTAAAATAATAAATGGATTTAATAGGGTAAATAGAGAGAAACTATTTCCTCTGGGGGAATCCAGAACAAGGAGCGGGGGGGCGGGGTGCACAATCTTAAAATTAGAGCTTTGTTTAGGAATGAAATCAGGAAGCACTTATTTCACACAAAGGATAGTGGAAACCTGGAACTCTCCCCCAAATGCCAGTGGATGCTGGGTTTCAATTGAAATTTTCCATACTGAGATCGATAGATTTTTGTTGGGGAAGGGTATCGAGGGATATGGAGCAAAGGCGGGGAAATAGAATTGAGGTACAGGTCAGCCATGATCTAATTGAATGGCGGACCAGGGTCGAGGGGCTGAATGGCCTCCTCCTGTTCGTACGTTCCAATAAAAGGAAGAGGGGCAGAAAGATAGATAAGAGTGGATGGAAGCTTGACCTTTACAGGGACATGTCCTAGGACTCGAACTGTCTGATCCTCTCTGTCAGACCCGCTGGTGAAAACAGTGAGATGTGCTGGGGCGTGTCAGGTGTCTGCAGAATTGCACCGAAGCAGCAAGTTCAGGAGAGGAGAAGTAAATTGGAAAAGAAAAAAATTAAATAAGTCCAACAAGAAAAGCCAGGACTGATTTCTATAAAGAACCTTTTGAAACCCAAGAAAAATTAAACTGTAATGAAAAGCAAATTAGACTGATAATTTTTCGAATGGGTTCTTCACATTAAGTTAGCAGTTTGAATCCAGGTAATTTACAGTTAGACGAGGAGTTAGAAAGTGGAAAAATTCTAATATAAGTGGACTATATTATAGTTTGAAAAGAATTGGCTAAATTGTAAATGAATGCACAGCAAATGATTGGGAGTTTTAGAATTTTCAATGATGAGCAGATTATTAAACTACTGTAAAGTAATCTCTAGGCAGAGATCAAAGCCTGTTTTGGGGAGCAGTAATGGTGGGGGAAGTACTTATATTTCAAATAGAGTTTTGGAAACGAGCAAAAGATGATCAAAAAGTTGATAAAAAGGGAGAAAATAGAATATGAAAGTAAACTAGCAAGAAATGTAAAAAGGGATTGTAAGAGCTTCTACAAGAATGTAAAAAGGAAGAGAGCAGCAAAAGTAAACGTTGGTCCCTTAGAGGCTGAGACAGGAGAAATTATAATGGGGAATGAGGAAATGGCAGAGACATTAAACAAATATTTTGTATTGGTATTCACTGTAGAAGACACAAAAATCATACCAGAAATAGTGGGGAACCAAGGGGATAATGAGAGTGAGGAATTTGAAGTAATTAATATCAGTAGAGAAAAAGTACTGGAGAAACTAATGAGACTAAAAGCTGACAAATCCCCTGGACCTGATGATCTACATTCTAGGGTTCTAAAAGAGGTGGCTGCAGAAATAGTGGATGCATTGGTTGTGATCTTCCAAAATTCCCTAGATTCTGGCGGATTGGAAGGTAGCAAATGTAACCCCGCTATTCAAGAAAGGAGGGAGAGAGAAAAAAGAGAATTACAGGCCAGTTAGCCTGACATCAGTCGTCGGGAAAATGCTGGAATCCATTATTAAGGAAGTGGTAACAGGGCACTTAGAAAATCATAATATGATTAGGCAGAGTCAGCATGGCTTTATGAAAGGAAAATTGTGTTTAACAAATTTATTAGAGTTCTTTGAGGATGTAACTAGCAGGGTGGATAAAGGGGAAACAGTAGATGTCGTATATTTGGATTTCCAAAAGGCATTCGATAAGGTGCCACATAAAAGATTGTTACACAAGATAAGGGCTCATGGGGTTGGGGGTAATATATTAGCATGGATAGAGGATTGGTTAACGGACAGAAAACAGAGAGTGGGGATAAATGCCCTTCGGGTTGTCAGGCTGTAACTAGTGGGGTGCCGCAAGGATCAGTGCTTGGGCCTCAGCTATTTACAATCTATATTAATAACTTAGATGAAGGGACTGAGTGTAATGTAGCCAAGTTTGCTGACGATACAAAGCTAGGTAGGAAAGTGAGCTGTGGGGAGGACACAAAGAGTCTGCAAAGGGATATAGACAGATTAAATAAGCAGGCAAGAAGGTGGCAGGTGGAGTATGATGTGGGGAAATGTAAGGTAGGAAGAATAGAAAAAACAGAATATTTTTTAAAGGGTGAGAAATTATTAAATGTTGGTGTTCAGAGGGATTTGGGTGTCCTTGTACACGAAACATAGAAAGTTACAATGCAGGTATAGCAAGCAATTAGGAAGGCAAATGGTATGTTGGCCTTTATTGCAAGGGGGTTGGAGTACAAGAGTAAGGGAGTCTTGCTGCAATTGTACAGGGCTTTGGTGAGACCACACCTGGAGTACTGTGTACAGTTTTGGTCTCCTTATCTAAAGAAGGATATACTTGCCTCAGAGGCAGTTCAACAGAGGTTCACTAGATTGATTCCTGGGATGAGAGGGTTGTCCAATGATGACAGATTGAGTAGAATGGGCCTATACTCTCTGGGGTTTAGAAGAATGAGAGGTGATCTCATGGAAACATGTAAGATCCTGAGGCTACTTGACAGGGTAGATGCTGAGAGGTTGTTTACCCTGGTTGGAGAGTCTAGATCTAGGGGCATAGTCTCAGGATAAGGGGTCGGCCATTTAAGACTGAGATGAGGAGGAATTTCTTTACTCAGGGGGTTGTGAATTTTTGGAATTCTCTACCCCTAAGGGCTGAGTCATTGAATATATTCAAGGGTGAATGCAATTCTAGATTTAGTCCTGGGAAATGAAGAGGGGCAAGAGGGTGAAGTGACAGTGGGTGATCATATTGGGGATAGTGACCTCAATTCAGTTAGTTTTAGCATTATTATGGAAAAGGACAGAGTTAAATCAAGAGTAAATGTTTTAAATTGGGGAAGGCAAATTTTACAGAACTAAGAGGTGATTTGGCAGAAGTGGACTGGACACCTCCCCTCGAAATTCAACAGCATTACCATCGCCAAATCCCCCACCATCAACATTCTGGGGATCACCATTGACCAGAAACTTAACTGGACCAGCCATATAAATACTGTAGCTACAAGAGCAGGTCAGAGGCTGGGTATTCTGCGGCGAGTGACTCACCTCCTGACTCCCCAAAGCCTTTCCACCATCTACAAGGCACAAGTCAGGAGTGTGATGGAATACTCTCCACTTGCCTGGATGAGTGCAGCTCCAACAACACTCAAGAAGCTCGACACCATCCAGGACAAAGCAGCCCACTTGATTGGCACCCCATCCACCACCCTAAACATTCACTCCCTTCACCACCGGCGCACTGTGGCTGCAGTGTGTACAATCCACAGGATGCACTGCAGCAACTTGCCAAGGCTTCTTCGACAGCACCTCCCAAACCCGTGACCTCTACCACCTAGAAGGACAAGAGCAGCAGGCACATGGGAACAACACGACCTGCACGTTCCCCTCCAAGTCACACACCATCCCGACTTGGAAATATATCGCCGTTCCTTCATCGTCGCTGGGTCAAAATCCTGGATCTCCCTTCCTAACAGCACTGTGGGAGAATCTTCACCACACGGACTGCAGCGGTTCAAGAAGGCGGCTCACCACCACCTTCTCAAGGGCAATTAGGGATGGGCAATAAATGCCGGCCTCGCCAGCGACGCCCACATCCCGTGAACGAATAAAAAAAAAACACAACTACTTGAGGAGAAATCAGTGGCAAGCTAGTGGGAGGCACTAAAAAGTGAAATTCTACGGGTACAATGCAGACATGTCCCCTCAAAGAAAACGGGCGGCACTGCCAAATTTAGAGCCCCCTGGTTGTCTAGAAGTATATGGGGCAAGATAAAGGAGAAAAAGAAAGCTTATGACTGTCACAGAAAACTAAATACTGCAGAAAGCCTAGAGGAGTATAGAAAGTACAGGGATGACATAAAAAAGGAAATAAGGAAAGCAAAGAAACGGCATGAAAAAATATTAGCTAGTAAGATTAAAGAAAACCCAAAGATGTTTTATCAGTACATTTAGAACAAGAGGATAGCGAAGGAAGAGGTGGGACCAATCAGGGATGATAAGGGGAACTTGTGTGTAGAAGCAGAGGATGTGGGTAGGGTTTTAAATGAATATTTTGTCTCCATAGTCACAAAGGAAAGGGATGATCCGGACGTAGTAGTTAAAGAGGAGAGGTGTGAAATATTGGATAAGGTAAACATAACAAGAGAGGAAATACTAGAGGGATTGGAATCCTTGAAAGTTGATAAGTCACCAGGGCCTGATGGATTGTTTTCCTGGGCTATTGAAGGAAGCCAGGGAGGAAATAGCGGATGCTCTGAGGATCATTTTCCAATCCTCACTAGATACAGGGGAGGTACCGGAGGACTGGAAGACTGCAAACGTAGTACCATTGTTTAAAAAGGGTACGAGGGAAAGGCCGAACAATTATAGGCCGGTCAGTCTTACCTCGGTGGTGGGCAAACTATTAGAATCAATACTGAGAGATAGGATAAACTGTCACTCGGAAAGGCATGGTTTAATCAGGGATAGTCAGCATGGATTTATTCAGGGAAAGTCATGCCTTACAAATCTGATTGAATTCTTTGAGGAAGTGACAAGGAGGATTGATGAGGGTAGTGCAGTGGATGTTGTCCACATGGATTTTAGTAAGGGCATTTGACAAGGTCCCACATGGCAGACTGGTTAGAAGGGTAAAAGCCCATGGGATACAGGGAAATGTGGCGAATTGGATCCAAAATTGGCTCAGTAACAGGAAACAAAGGGTAAAAGTCGATGGATGTCTTTGCGAATGGAAATCCATTTCCAGTGGTGTGCCACAGGGCTCAGTGTTGGGTCCCTTGCTGTTTGTGGTATATATTAATGATTTGGACTTGAATGTAGGGAGCATGATTGGCAAATTTGCAGACAACACAAAAATTGTCCGTGTAGTTGATAGTGAAGAGGATAGCTGTAGACTCCAAGAAGATATCAATGGGTTGGTGGAGTGAGCGGAAAAGTGGCAAATGGAGTTCAACCCGGAGAAGTGTGAGGTAATGCACTTAGGGAGGGCAAACAGTAAAAGGGAATACGCAGTAAACGGGAATATATTGAGAGGGGTAGAGGAAGTGAGAGACCTTGGAGTGCATGTGCACAGGTCCCTGAAGGTGGCAGTACAGGTAGATAAGGTTGTGAAGAAGGCATACGGAATGCTCTCCATTATTAGCCGAGGTATAGAATACAAAAGCAGGGATGTAATGATGGAACTGTATAAAACGCTGGTAAGGCCACAGCTGGAGTGTTGTGCGCAGTTCTGGTCACCACATTACAGGAAGGACGTAATTGCTCTGGAGA